>NW_016811898.1:3029326-3041885 GCF_001698545.2 Rhinopithecus bieti
AAAAAAAAAAAAAAAAAAACAAGGTTTGCAAGTATGGGGGTGAGGACATCAATGGATGCTTGTGTGAAGAGCTGAGACCTGGAATGTCAGGAGAAAGAAAACAGGGACAGCTGTTGATTCCAATTCAAACTGGCCTTGGACAAGTTTCTTTCTCTACCTGGGCCTCTGATCCTCATTCTTGAGCAGATTGGTCTAAATAATTGCCTTAACTCATGGCCTTTGATCTCAACAAAGCTTCATAATTGCACTATGATCAAACTTGAGCATTGAAATACTAAAACCTATTTCCAAGCTGTTCTTAACTATGCCCAGATATGAATATTTTAGCAGCTCAAAAGCAATGCCAATAGTCTTGCTGACAATCTTCCAGTCAAAAATTTGTTAAAAGACATTTATCACCTCTTAGAATCAATAAAGCAGTTCTCCTTTTCAAATATGTTTATATATATAATATATACAACAATATGTATATGAATATGTTCCACAAACCTTCACAATTTTTCTAAGTTGGTCATCATGCAGAAACATTGTTCCAATTAAACAAGATGGCCTCAAATTCCTTTCTTCTCTAAAAAAATCTATGGTTTTATGAGTTTTTTTCAGTTGGAAAATGGTGTCACCTCTCAGAATTCTACACGTATGAGAAAACCAGTTTTTATCATAGAATCATAAATGAACACCTCAATCTATCTTATGGCAGTTTTAGCCGATTAAAAGTACGATGCCATTAAAAAAGGAAGAAAGCATGGTGCCTAACCATCACAATTATGAGCATGGCTATAATGAAAAAAAGACAAGGCCGGGCGCGGTGGCTCACATCTGTAATTCCAGCACTTTGGGAGGCCAAGGCTGGTGGATCATGAGGTCAGGAGATCGAGACCATCCTGGCTAACACGGTGAAACCCGGTCTCTAAAATAAATAAATAAATAAATAAAATTAAAAAATTAGCCAGGCGTGGTGGCAGGCACTTGTAGTCCCAGCTACTCGGGAGGCTGAGGCAGGAGAATGGCGTGAACCTGGGAGGCAGAGCTTGCAGTGAGCCAAGATTGCACCACTGCACTCCAGCCTGGATGACAGAGCAAGACGCTGTCTCAATAAATAAACAAACAAACAAATAAATAAATAAATAAATAAAATATAACACAAGTGTTGGGGAGGACTGGAACCTTCATACAGTGCAGGCAGGAATATAAAACGGTGTAGCCACTTTCGAAAACAGTCTGGCAGTTTCTCTAAATGTTAAACATAGAGTTACCATATCAGCCTGCAATTTTATTCCCAAGCATAAACCTAACAGAAATCAAAACATATGTCCACACAAAAACTTGGACATGAATGTTCAGAGCAGCATTATTCACAATACCCCAAAAATGGGAACAACCCAAGTGTCTATCAACTAGTGGATTAATAAATACAACATAGTAATTCATACAATCAAATACTATCAGGCCATAAAAAAGAATGAAGGACTGATACGTGCCACAGCATGGATGAACCTTGAAAATATTATGCTAAGTAAAAGAAATGAGTCACAAAAGAACACATATTGTATGATTCCGTTTATATGAATTGTCCAGAACAGGCAAAGCTATAGAAACAGAGAATAGATTAGTGGTTGTCAGGTGCTGGGCGAAGGGGATAAATAGTAAGTGACTGCTAGTTGGTATGAGGTTTTTTGGGGGGAGTAATGAATATATTCTAAAATTGATTGTACATTGTGCTGGTGGTTGCACAGGTCTGTGAGAATACTAAAGACCACTCAACTTCACATTTTCAATGGGTGAGCTATATAGTGTGTTAATTATAGCTCAAGAAAGCTTTTTTTTTTTTTTTTTTTTTTTTTTTTTTTAAGTATTGTGACTAAGATCTGGTTGGCAAACAAATTAATATTGCTTGTCAACTACATTTAATTAGTGAAAGGATAAGAGGATTTTTTTCCCTGCACAATTTCCATTCCCCCTTCTGCTATGCTATGATACCTTTTTTCCTCTAATTGCCTCCTTTTTTTTTCCTTGTAAGTTTTTATTTCTATAGGTTTTTGTGAATAGGTGGTATTTGGTTACATGAATAAGTTCTTTAGTAGTGATTTGTGAGATTTTGGTGCACCCGTCACCCGAGTGGTATATACTGAACCTGATTTCTAATCTTATTCCTCACCTGCTTCCCACCCTTTCCCCCTGAGTCCCCAAAGTCCATTGTGTCATTCCTATGCCTTTGCATCCTCATAGTTTAGCTCCCACTTATGAGTGAGAACATAGGATGTTTGTTTTTTCCAGTCCTGAGTTACTTCACTTGGAATAATAGTCTCCAATCCCACCCAGGTTGCTGCGAATGCCATTAATTCATTCCTTTTTATGGCTGAGTAGTATTCCATCTGATAAACGTACCACAATTACTTTATCCACTCAATGATCCATGGGCATTTGGGCTGGTTCCACATTTTTGCAATTGCAAATTATTATGCTGTGATATTGTTTGGGAAGAAGCACTGCACAGCATTTCCCATTTTATGTGTTCCCTGTGAAGCTGCCTTCATCATTTCTACCCCTTTAGACCCGAAGGAGGGAACACATGACCAGCCTAAGCCAATCAGCGCATACCCCTCCCTTGGTGACAGTGATTGGTTCAGTAATAAGTACATGATGCTGTTGGTGACAGTGATTGGCTGAGAGATAGGCATGTAACTCAAATTAGACTAATCAGAGCTAATGAGACTCATCAGCTAATGAGTTGATTTTATTTGAGCTCTTGGGGGTCCCACCCTTCTCTTTCTCCAATGGCTGTGAATCTGAATGGATGTAGAGGGAGCAGTTAGCAGCTCCTTGCGAGCGTGAAGAAACAGCCTGGGAATGATGGCAATACGGAATTAAGTAGAACTGAGAGAAGGAAGCAGAGTTCTGGCTGCAAGTCATTTGAGCCCTGATTCCTGCCATGCCTGCTGCCAGATCTTTCCTCTGGACTGCCCCGTTATAGAAACTATAAAGTTCCCTATTCTGTATAAACTAAAATGGGTTGGGTTTTCCATCTCTTGTAGCCAAGAGAACCCTAAGTGAACGAAATAGGAAATGGCTTTCCTAAGCACTGCCTTGAGAAATGGAAGGACACCTTTCTTGTGTACTGAAAGAGTGCTCAACTGACTAGAAATTTCTATCCTTGGGGTAGGACCAGAGCTGGGACAGGGAATGTTCGCACCTATGCCACATAGTGGAGGAAAGCCAAAACTGTGTGGTGGTAAATGTCTTGTCTTTAGCGCCACAGATTATTGATAATTGATCATACTCCAATCTCCCCACAGAGAAAATGGATTTAGAAATATTTTCAACTGCCATTTCCCAGCAAGATATGGTTGGCCAGTGTTTCCCCAGGATATCAGGAAAGCCAGTACAGTCAGATTCCATCTGATTTGCAAAGCACCAGGTCTTGTGAACACTAATGTGCTGATCAGCTTTCAAAGAACCAACCAAGCTGCAAGCCAAAAAAAGGAGACTTACATAGCTTTATCAATCTGTTATCTTTCTGATTAGTATTTAATTGCACTTTGAGGATTAATTCCCTCAATACAAGTGAGCACTGGTAATCCATATGAATATACTCACCCTATAAGGAGATTTGTATTAAGGTAAATACCTGAAGTATTCATGATATCGTGAAACTCAAATCTCCCAAATGAACAATTGAGGTCTTATACACAGTTCAGGAGATAAAGCACCTCAATGGCCTTCTTTGAGGTATGAAGGCTATGGGCCTATTCACCTTTGAGTTTTGGATTTGACTCACCTTTGGGATTTGAGGATCTAAGCCAAGTTTCTCTAAATACAAAACCACAGCTTCTTCACCCGTGTTTTCTGATGCCTGAAAGAGCTCCTAGAACAAATTAGGAAACCAAAAAATGTTTTTAGGTTTTTTTCCCTTCTCTTCTAGAAGAAACTCCAAAGGTCAAAAGGTCTGTTCCCTGACACTCAGACCAATCCTAGACGATTAACCTTTGGAAAATCAAACTAGAACAATAAAGGGAATTCACTGGCTCATGTACTGAATGGTCCAAGGATGGTGGAAGCTTTCAGCAAAGCTTAATCCAGGACTGTATTTTGAGATCAGGAATTGGTTTCCTTCTGTCCTTTTTTTTCTCTTAAGCTTATTGTTGGTCCATTTTCTTTGATTTTGGTTCCATTATCAAGTAGTCTCTCCCCTCATGGTGTCAAAATGACTGAAAACAGCTCCACAGCTACATGATCCTTCATTCACATCCAACAGAAATAAGACACTGTGTCTCAGCATTTCCAACAATAGTCCTCAGATTTCCTTGGATTGGATTGACTTAGATCATGTGCCCATATCTGAACCAATCATGATGTTTATAAAGAGTGCTGCATGCTGATTGGCCCAAGCCAGAGTCCATTCTTGAAGCTAGGAAGAATGTCAGTCTCACTCAGACCACATGACTGGGGAAGTTGGGGTACAGGAGGCAAAGAAAGTGGGGCATGATGGGTGGCCCCATTTTATATATGAAGCAACAGGAAACCAGGGAGGTTTCATCAGTCACCCAGAAAGGCACAGTGAGTTCAGCAAGAGGAGAAACTAGACCTCCAGCCCACTGCCCAAAACAGTATTATTCTTTCCTCTCTGTATTTAACTTACTGACAACCAAAACTGTACAAATATCATCCTGTATTTTTCTACTTCTAGCATTTTATGAAGAAAAGACAAAAATACTTTAAGGTGTTTCTAGGGGAAAGTAACTTACTTGCAGGTGCATTCCATTCCTTAGGATCAGGTTCAACAATATTCAAGAACAAGCAGCAACAACAAAAAGGTCCCAGGAACCCAATCCACAGACCAACTCAGTCATCCCAGCCACACAAAGCAACACAAAATGACTGGCAGAGTGAACAAAGAGAAAGCCCCCACTAGGGCCCTGGGGCTTACTCCAGATTTCAGGGAGGAGGCTGGAGGCCAGAATTGCCTTTTCTTTGTTCCCAATTCTCCACCAGGCTATTTGCATTTCACTGTGGTCCTGGATGATTTAAGGAGCCCAGTGAAAACCCTTGGATGTGGTTAGGACATTCATGCTCCAGTGATAAATAATGTGACCAATGTGTATAGCCTAGAGTCACTGTATTATCAAAGAGCTCCTTGGAAACTGGGCAAATGGTAGGGGTTGTTTTTTTTTTCCTCTTGCTTGTGACTGGTTTATTTATTTATTTATTTATTTATTTATTTATTTATTTATTTTTCATCTACTTTATGAATTGATTTCTTATCCCTTTCCAAACATATAATACCATCCTAGGGACTGACACCCATCCTGTCTTTACAACCACATCCTTTCAATACTGCTGTTCCGCCAGAGCTTTGATCAGTGGGTCAGAGTTGAAAGAAAAAGATGAAGGCCCCTTTCCCATCTTTTTCTCCTCACCCACCTCTCCAGACACATTTCCCACACCCTACCTCCCCCAACACCCCACCCAAAGAAATCTCCTGGTTTACTTCAAAGGCAGGTCTGCATCCAAAAGAGATAATATTGATGGGGAGTGGGAGTAGAAGGGAGAAAGTAGAGAGGAAGGAGAGGGGTCTCTGGACAGGGAGGGAAGTGAGACAGATGGGCACAGAATCTGCTGTCTGAGCCTAACTTGTCACTGGGAGGCAGGCCAGGCTGGGAGGACTCAGGCCTTCATATGTGAGGAGGCGTGACAGTGAAAACTCAGCAGTCCAGGCTTATCTTTGCTGGCAGAGAAATCAGGTTTGGACAGATCTGAAGAGAATGACTACTGGTTATTTCTGGAACAGCTTCTTAGATTTGCTGCCATGTCTGTCATGGTGGTTAAGAGCTGGGGTTTGGGAGTCTCGGTTCAAATTCCAGCTCTTTCACATTTTAAGTGTATTCAGTTGAGCAAATCTTTTCTTCTCTAAGCCTCGGACTTCTTGTCTCATCTGGTAGAGGAGAGCAATGTCCTTCCTATAGTCCCAGCAAACCAACAATTAGGGTGAACTGAGCATGCTGCTTTCCAAAGACAAGGCTACCATCAGGACCAAACACCTCACCCTCTTTCTGCATGGATATGAAAATCGGTGGGAAGAGAACTTTATCTCCTTTGATGACCTGAAGTCTTCCAAGCCTCAGGTTGTCAAGAGAGTGAGGATGCAGGGTTGAGGAGGAGGCAATTTGCCAGAAGGAAAGGACTATCATGAGGTACATTCACAGATGGATGAAGGTGGAGATAGCCCAGGATCAGAGCTGACACTTTCAACTTGAGTTTTCACCAACCCTTCTTCATCACTATGAGCCAGATGAAAGAATGAGCCAAACTAGATTTGGGGTTTGCAGAATATCCACTCAGTTACAGCAGGGGTAGAACACCAGATCCTCAGTTGCAAGCAGGGGCCTGACACAACATCCGAGGAAGTCTTTTGTCCACTCGAACTAGAGATACTTCTGTGTGTCTGAGATAAGGTGACAAGTATTCCGTACTTAGGGGTTATGAGAGTATTGTCTTCTTATAGATTTTAGGATCCAGTAAGATAGTGTGAGCATATAGCACTTTGAACCATGCAAGGCATAGAGTGCATACTCAAGAAATGGTAGCTGTCATTAACATTTCAAGAGCTTTTGTTTTGTTTCCTTTGAGATAGAGTCTCGCTCTGTCACCCAGGCTGGAGTGCTATGGCGAGATCTCAGCTCACTGTAACCTCCGCCTCCCAGGTTCAAGCAATCCTCCTGTCTCAGCCTCCCAAGTAGCTGAGATTACAGACACCCGCCATCATGCCTGGCCAATTTTTATATTTTTGTAGAGATGGGGTTTCACCATGTTGGCCAGGCTGGTCTTGAACTCCTGAACTCAGGTGATCCACCCACCTCAGCCTCCCAAAATGTTGAGCCACTGCACCCAGCCTTTAAGAGCTTTAAATGTGCTTCATTTAAATGGTAAGTTCCTTCAGAGCATTCTTTTTTCAAGGTGGAAAAATTAGGACACAACTCAGACTTGAAATGTGCCCCTCCCTCATTTCACATGGTGGCTTTTTGGGCACTGACGCTGGTAGTGTTTTCTTTTCCACTGTCCTATCATCATAGAACTTGGCTTTGTGACATTGTAAAAGTCTTTTGTGCCAGGACAACCAATTAGGCATTGAAGGATGGAGGAGCCTGGCACTCAAGGGTTTATTTTTTCCATTTGTCTTTCAAGGGCAGTGATGGTTGCTTTCCAGAGCCACAGTGGCTCCAGCTGTGTTAGCCCCTCCAAACGAATGATTTACAGACATGTTTTTAGGGGTACCTTGCCCACTCTGTGGGTTCAGCATTGCCTAAATCACATGCTGACTTCTTTTTGCCATTTGTTACATACCTGGACCCTTTGTGTCCTTCCTCTAAGCTGTCATCCTGTGGTTACGCGGCAATTGCCAACTGGTTTTTCATATTAGCCCAAGAAAAACATCATTAGGAAGGGCGAGTCTGTGGCCAAATCCATTGCTTAATGGTCTGCAAAGCCAAAGAGAAATAAATTGGAGGTATCTAAGCTGAAGGCCTCTCTGCTAGCAGGGATAAGCGAAACTTGACACTTGAAATATGAAAAATGGCAAGGCTGCCACTGCCACACTGCAGAAAGTTTCCTCTAAATAAAGTCACTTATAGAAATGTACTGTTTCTCTTGAGGTCGTCTTATAAAGCTGGTCTAGAAAGGAAGGCCCTTTTCTCTACAAGGTAAAGCAATCATGTTCTCAGTTTTCATTAAAATCCTCATTTGCCACAGAACTGACT
Organism: Rhinopithecus bieti; assembly: GCF_001698545.2. Lineage (NCBI taxonomy): Eukaryota > Metazoa > Chordata > Mammalia > Primates > Cercopithecidae > Rhinopithecus > Rhinopithecus bieti. Next base: position 3,037,081 of record NW_016811898.1, read on the forward strand.
CTATTTCTTCTTAATGAGGCTGCAAAATTATACAGAAGGCAACTCAGCACCATCTCCTGTTGGGTCGCTCTTTCTCCCCTTCCTGCCACTCCATTTATCCCTTCTTCAGCGCTCACCTATCTTTCCATCACTGTCCCACTCCTGCTTCCACCACCCTTCCCCTCACTGCACTGCCTCACTCCTGCCTTACTGTGGCTTGAATGTTTGTGTCCTTCCAAAATTCATATATCGAAAATTTAATCCCCAGTGCAACACTATTAAGAGGTAGGGCACTTAGGAGGTGATTAGGCCACAAGGACTTGCCCTCATGGATGGGATTAGCAACCTTACAAAAGGGCTGGAGGGAACCAGTTAGGCCCTTTTTTGCCTTTCTGTCCCTTAGACATGTGAGGACACAGCATGAATCCTCTCTGGTGGGTGAGGCCACGAGGCACCATGTTGAAAGCAGAGACTGGGCCCTCACAGACATAGAATCTGCCAGAGCCTTGTTCTTGGACTTCCCAGCCTCCAGAACTGTGAGGAATAAACCCCTGTTCTCTATAAATTATCCAGCCTCAAGTGTTTTGTTATAGCAGTAGGAATAGGGTAAGACATATCTCAATTGCCCCACCTCTACCTCTACCACCTCACCACTACCTCCACCATCTTATTCTTACCTCCACCATCCCACCACTACCTCCACCATCATTCGCATCCACCTTCACTGCCACACAATCCCGTGGATACAAAAGCAGAAAAACCAGTTCCCTTCAATGGTAACACCCAGGCTGATATCAAGCATCTTAATAGTATAACGTAGAGATGACAAATTCTGAGGAAAGAAATGGTGACCCAAGAATTTTATAACCAAGGAAGTTGTATTTCAAATACAAAGGCAACAGCCAAGTTAAAACACGCACACACACACACCCCACAGAAATCGGAGATGTAGCAATAATGAGCCCTTTGAAATAAATAAAAAAGACTTATTAAATCCAGCCAACCAAAAGATGAATCAAAATAAAGAACTCAGAAAAACAGATTAAAAATGTTTTAAAAGAATAGGTGGTGAACATTAATATGTCAGAATATTAAACTAAAGCTATTTAACTATGATTGCCACTTAAAATAATATTTAAAAAATAATCATATAACATAAAAATTGAGAAATCGAGTATATTGGTGAAATGAAAAAGTTATAATTTCTTAGAGTGCCTTGTTAGGGAATGTATAGATAAGCTTAAATTTAAAACTTAAAAAAATCTACAACCCCAGCATGTTCATTTGTTTGGTAATCTTTATGTTTTTAGCTTCAGTAGGCTCTTTTGGGAAATTATCACTAGTTGTACCATAAATATTTATTTGAAATTTAGTAATTCTCTGTTTCTTTGCTGCTATGAAATAACAGACTATTTAATTTAATACATTTTGTTTTAATAAAGACATCCATGGAACATTCCTGTATTTTCTCTCTATTGTTTTATCCATGTGTGGAGAAAGAGGATGAAACTATGATTACAAGTGTTGAAGGTGGTTATTTCTATGTGATGAGATTTTGGAGCACCTTTAGTTTTCTTCTTTGCACTTTGCTGTGCTGTGTGACTTGTTTTAATCATTGTCATGTACCATTTTACAAAGATAATACTATTAAAGAAAATTAAAATGTGAAATTTGAACAAAGAAGAGTAACCGATGCCTTCTCTCCAGCTCCCTGGACCCCTCTTCAACATGCCAGAGGGGCCCTCGGGAGCAACATGGATTGTCAGGATGAAGGATGCTCTGTCTGAACATTGTCTCCTGAACTATTTCTATCTGCACCAGAGGTGGATTTCCTAGCAATTCAACTCATCAACTGCCCCTTGCATGTGCCAACATGACCTGGAAAATTTAATGTCTAATGTTTCTACATTGCAGGAAACCGGCATGAGCATACACATCCATTCAGAGGAGGTGAAAGTGGAGTGACTGATGCTAGAATCCCCATCTTCTGAGTTAACAGTCCAGAGAACAAGGCCAAAACAGCCACAAATACTTTTCAGGCTTCAGGATCAAATTTTTTATTCTTGAACGATCCAAGCTCTTTAAGAAAAATAAAGTTTCTATATTTCCTGAATTTGAATGTTGGCCTGCCTTGCTAGGTTGGGGAAGTTCTCCTGGATAATATCCTGCAGAGTGTTTTCCAACTTGGTTCCATTCACCCTGTCACTTTCAGGTACACCAATCAGACATAGATTTGGTCTTTTCACATAGTCCCATATTTCTTGGAGGCTTTGTTTGTTTCATTTTACTCTTTTTTCTCTAAACTTCTCTTCTCACTTCATTTCATTCATTTGATCTTCACTGATACCCTTTTTTCCAGTTGATCAAATCGGCTACTGAAGCTTGTGCATTTGTCACATAGTTCTCGTGCCATGGTTTTCAGCTCCATCTGGTCATTTAAGGACTTCTCTACACTGGTTATTCTAGTTAGTCATTTGTCTAATCCTTTTCAAGGTTTTAGCTTCTTTGTGATGGGTTTAAACTTCCTCCTTTAGCTCGGAGAAGTTTGATCATCTGAAGCCTTCTTCCTTCAACTTGTCAAAGTCATTCTCCATCCAACTTTGTTCTGTTGCTGGCGAGGAGCTGCGTTCCTTTGGAGGGGAAGAGGTGCTCTGATTTTTAGAATTTTCAGCTTTTCTGCTCTGTCTTTTCCCCATCTTTGTGGTTTTATCTCCTTTGGTCTTTGATGATGGTGACATACAGATGGGGTTTTGGTGCAGATGTCCTTTCTGCTTGTTAGTTTTCCTGTGGAGTTTGCTGGAGGTCCACTCCAGACCTTGTTTGCCTAGGTATCAGCAGTGGAGGCTGCAGAACAGCAAATATTGCTGCATAGCAAATGTTGCTGCCTGATTGTTCCTCTGGAAGCTTTGTCTCAGAGGGGTACCCAGTCATGTGGGGTGTCAGTCTGCCCTTACTGGGAGGTGCCTCCCAGTTAGGCTACTCGGGGGTCAGGGACCCACTTGAGGAGGCAGTCTGTCTGTTCTCAGATCCTAAAGTCCATGCTGAGAGAACCACTACTCTCTTCAAAGCTGTCAGACAGGGACATTTAAGTCTGCAGAGGTTTCTGCAGCCATTTTTTCAGCTATGCCCTGCCCCCAGAGGTGGAGTCTACAAAGGCAGGCAGGCCTCCTTGAGCTGTGGTGGGTTCCACCCAGTTCCAGCTTCCCTGCCGCTTTGTTTAACTACTCAAGCCTCAGCAATGGCGAGCACTACTCTCCCAGTCTGGCTGCTGCCTTGCAGTTCAATCTCAGACTGCTGTGCTAGCAATGAGTGAGGCTCCGTGGGCATAGGACCGTTTGAGCCAGGCATGGGATATAATCTCCTGGTGTGCTGTTTGCTAGGACTGTTGGAAAAGCACAGTATTAGGGTGGGAGTGACCCGATTTTCCAGGTGCCATCTGTCACAGCTTCCCTTGGCTAAGAAAGGGAACTCCCTGACCCCTTGCACTTCCTGGGTGAAGCGATGCCTCACCCGGCTTCAGCTCACACTCAGTGGGCTGCAACAACTGTCCTGCACCCACTGTCCAACACGCCCCAGTGAGATTAACCCGGTACCTCAGTTGGAAATGAAGAAATCACCCATCTTCAATGCTACAACGATACTCCTCGAGAAGAGCAACCCCAAGACATAATTGTCAGATTCAGCAAAGTTGAAATGAAGGAAAAAATGCTAAGGGCAGCCAGAGAGAAAAGTCAGGCTACCCACAAAGGGAAGCCCATCAGACTGCAGATCTCTCGGGAGAAACTCTACAAGCCAGAAGAGAGTGGGGGCCAATATTCAACATTCTTAAAGAAAAGAATTTTCAACCCAGGATTTCATATCCAGCCAAACTAAACTTCATAAGTAAAGGAGAAATAAAATCCTTTACAGACAAGCAAATGCTTAGAGATTTTGTCACAACCAGGCCTGCCCTACAAAGGCTCCTGAAGGAAGCACTAAACATGGAAAGGAAGGTACCAACCACTGTAAACACATGCCAAATCGTAAAGACCATCAATGCTAGGAAGAAACTGCATCAACTAACGAGCAAAATAACCAGCTAACATCATAATGACAGGATCAAATTCACACATAACAATATTAGCCTTAAATATAAATGGGCTAAATGCTCCAATTAAGACACAGACTGGCAAATTTGATAAAGAGTCAAGACCCATCAGTGTGCTGTATTCAGGAGACCCATCTCACGTGCGGAGACACACATAGGCTCAAAATAAAGGGATGGAGGAAGATCTACCAAGCAAATGGAAAACAAAAAAAGGCAGGGGTTGCAATCCTAGTCTCTGATAAAACAGACTTTAAACCAACAAAGATCAAAAGAGACAAAGAAGGCTATTACATAATGGTAAAGGGATCAATTCAACAAGAAGAGCTAACTATACTAAATATATATGCACCCAATACAGGAGCACCCAGATTCATAAAGCAAGTCCTTAGAGACCTACAGAGACTTAGACTCCCACACAATAATAATGGGAGACTTTAACACCCCACTGTCAACATTAGACAGATCGAAAGAGAAAGTTAACAAGGATATCCAGAAATTGAACTCAGCTCTGCACCAAGCGGACCTAATAGACATCTACAGAACTCTCCACCCCAAATCAACAGAATATACATTATTCTCAGCACCACATCACACTTAATGCAAAACTGACCACATAGTTGGAAGTAAAGCACTCCTCAGCAAATGTAAAAGAACAGAAATTATAACAAACTGTCTCTCAGACCACAGGGCAATCAAACTAGAACTCAGGATTAAGAAACTCACTCAAAACCACTCAACT
>NW_016811898.1:3044602-3058226 GCF_001698545.2 Rhinopithecus bieti
CAGTTAGAATGGTAATCATTAAAAAGTCAGGAAACAACAGGTGCTGGAGAGGATGTGGAGAAATAGGAATACTTTTACACTGTTGGTGGGACTGTAAACTAGTTCAACCATTGTGGAAGACAGTGTGGTGATTCCTCAAGGATCTAGAACTAGAAATACCATTTGACCCAGCCATCCCATTACTGGGTATATACCCAAAGGATTATAAATCATGCTGCTATAAAGACACATGCACATGTATGTTTATTACGGCACTATTCACAATAGCAAAGACTTGGAACCAACCCAAATGTCCATCAATGATAGACTGGATTAAGAAAATGTGGCACACATACACCATGGAATACTATGCAGCCATAAAAAAGGATGAGTTCATGTCCTTTGTGGGGACATGGATGAAGTTGGAAACCATCATTCTCAGCAAACTATTGCAAGGACAAAAAACCAAACACTGCATGTTCTCACTCACAGGTGGGAATTGAACAATGAGAACACTGGGATGCAGGAAGGGGAACATCACACACTGGGGCCAGTCATGGGGTGGGAGGAGGGGGGAGGGATAGCATTAGGAGATATATCTAATGTAAATGATGAGTTAATGGGTGCAGCACACCAACATGGCACATGTATACACATGTAACAAACCTGCACATTGTCCACATGTACCCTAGAACATAAAGTATAATTAAAAAAAAAAAAAGTTTCTAAGGAAATCAACAAAAGTGAAAAAGAACCTTGTTTCAACCAAAATTTAATGACACATGAGGTGTTTAGGTGCACCGTATTTGGGACAAGTAGAGAGGGCTCAGCACCTGCTGTTAGGGAGGCCTGTATGTCTCAGGTGCCCAGATGTTCCGGGCAACGCGGGGGCAGAGATTCAGAGGTGCAATCAGAGCAGCCTTCCAAGAAGAATCTGTTAGTGCCCCCCACAGAATCCCAACGTGAGGAAAACAACGTCTTTAATGCATGCACTAAGCACTTCATAGTCATTAAATCCCATTCAATCTTTACAACATTCTTACAAGGTCAATGCTACTATTGTCTCCATTTTAGACATACAGAAACTGAAGCTCAAACAGTTTAAGCAATGTAGCCAAGGCCACACAGCTAATATTCATTGGCCTCAGGATTTAAAAACAAGTAAGTGGTGAAATACTCAATCTTGACAGCATTCCTAAAAAGGACAGGAGAGTTAATTCAACAAAACTGACTAGCTCAGAGAGGAGCACAGTGGTAGCGGGGCTCCAATCAGACAAGAGTCTATCCTGGGCAACAAAGGTCCAGAGTCAGGGAATTCTGAATGGCAGCAGGAATAGCCACAGGAGGCAGAGATGTGGTTCCCAGTTCTATCCCAAAGCCCAATTTATACAGCCTGATGGGTCAGGGAGAGGTACCCTATTCCTCATGATGGCATGGTAGCTAGAAGGATGTCAAAGCTCACTAGCTGGATCTGGCCCCAGTGAGGCAGAGGCCAAGATTATCACATGACCTAAGAAGCCTCTTGAACTTTCTGGAGATATAAACTCTTGGGTGGAATTTAATATAAGCCCTGTCTTAAATTAAGCTTCACACTAGGTGAAGAACTTATTCATGTAACCAAATACCACCAAGTGACTGGATGGTTGGGTCACCCAAGGCTGGGTCATAGGACAAGACTGGTATGTCTTGTTCCCACAGTGAATTGCAGCTCTCAAAATTGCATTATCCAAAGGTGCTCTCTGTCCATTTGCTGGAGCTGTTGTGATCCCATCTCTCTGGCAGCCTTAAGCATGTTGTTCTCTACAGCCACAGCTGGGCAGGGGGAAACCAGCAGTCACCGTGAGAAGACAACTCTTCTAGCACCTTCCTCCTGCTGGGGGAACATCTTGACTCCAAAGCCACCACATATTGCCATGGTAGCTGTGAACTGAACAACCCTTGGAGGTGCCGTTCACAGAGACCGAAATGGAATGATGCCTCTTGGAGCTGTGTGACATGGTGGCCCTGGATTCTTGCCAACTTCTACAAAGTCAACCTCAATTCATCCTTTATGACCCAGCTCAAGTACCCTCTCCTCTCTAAACACTCCCCTGGCCTCCACCCCAAGAAGTAATAGTAATAATAATAATAATAACTGGCATTTACTGCACACTAGGTAATTGCCATGCAGTGCACTAAACACCTTACATGCAGTAGCACATATCATAGTTATCACTATTATCTCCATTTTATAAATGATGAAACCAAGGCTTTGAAAGCTGGAGTTACTTTCCCAAAGTTCCAGAGCTAGTAAGAGGCAGGATTCAAATGAAGCAGTATGACTCTGAAGCCCAAGCACTCACTGTCCACTCTGCCAGCTGTGCCCTCTTTTTACTTTGCAATACAGTCAAACCTCTATATCTGCATGCTCTGTATCTGTGGATTCAACCAACTGCAGATAGAAAATACTTTAAAAAATAAAAAACAATATAGTGTAACAACTATTTACATAGGATTTACATTGTATTAGCTATTATAAGTAATCTAGAGATGGTTTAAAGTATATGGGAGAATGTATGTAGGTGATATGCAAATATGGTGTCATTTTATATCAGGGACTTGAGCATCCACAGATTTTGGCATCCTCAGGAATCCTGAAGCCAGTGCTATGCAGAGACCAAGGGACAACTGTACCTACCTGGAATCCCCCATTCTCCTAGTACCTATCATACTTGGATGCACTAACTTGTTTATGATCAGTCTCTTCTACTAGACTGTGAGCTCTTTGGGATGAAGGATCCTGTCTTATTCAATCTTATATACCCTGGTATTTACTAAAGAGTTGGAACTCCAGAACTGTTTGATAAAAGTGTGCATGCATGTGTGGTGATGGCCACTTGGCATAGACCATTTCTACTCTGACTCCATTCTGGGCTCTGGCCCTCAGGTTGCCTGAACACAAGACACAGAGTCTCATTCAAAGGAGCTCAGGGGATGACAGAGGATGGGAAAGGGTATAGCAGGGCTCTTGACCCCATCTTGTTTTAATTAATTACTAAGGGATTCAGGAAATGTTGACTATTAACAGAGGCCAATGGAAGACTCAGAGGCATCACTTTCTGAACCAGGAATCACCCTCCTCTCTAGATCCTGAGACTAGCATCCCTAAAGCTAAGCATTGCAAAGTGGCTTTTACTCTCTTGAACAGAAGAGAGACTCGCATCTATGCTGATCAGAGCCTTTACACAGCCACTTGTATTCATGTTCAAAGGCCTACAGCCATGAACCCTGAAGATGTGCTGGTCCAGTAATTTTCAAACACTGTTACCAATAAAACCTTCTTGTATGGAAGGCCAATATATAAATCAGATAAAAGATGAACAGCTGGGGTTGAAGTGGGGGGCCTGGAGCACCCCAGCTCAGCCTTCTCTTTGCCTGCCTCCATAGCACCTCCTGAGGCACCTCTCTGATACCCCTAGGGCTTCACTGAACACAGCATAGGGCCACTGATTTTGCCTCATTCCTCCAGCTTGTAAGTGAAAAAGAGAGGACCAGAGAAAGGAAGAGACTCGCTAAGGGTCTCAGGCACCTGTGCTGCTGCTTCTTTGAGCATCTCCTTGCGTACAAAGCTGATCCAGCAAAGCAGTATCTTTACAATGACTGGGCCTTGCTGCAACTTGTTCTGCAACAGGGAAGAGCATGTTCTGATCCACCCTCACTTTCTCCTGTGTCCTGGGGAATGTGTTTCTAGAGTACTCCAGTGCGTGGTGAGAATCTTGAATTCACATCGCTCCCCAACATAAGCCCCATAATATAGTTTGGATCTGTGTCCCCACCCAAATCTCATGTCCAGTTGTAATCCCCAGTGTTGGAGGAGGGGCCTGGTGGGAGGTGACTGGAACACAGGGGCAGAGTTCTCATGGATGGTTTAGCACCATTCCCCACTTGGTACCACATAGTGAGTGAGTTCTCACGAGATCTGGTTGTTTAAAAGTGTTTCACCCATGGTAGAAGGCAAGGCCAGAGCAGGCATCTTACATAGCAGGAGCAGAATCAAGAAAGAGAATCTGCTCCGGTCTTGCCTTCCACCATGAGTAAAAGTTCCCTGAGGTCTCCCCAGAAGCAGTTGCTGCTGTGCTTCCTGTACAGCCTGTTGAACCATGAGCCAATATAACTTCTTCTCTTTATAAATTACACAGTCTCAGGTATTTCTTTATAGCCATGTGAGAATGGAGGAATACACCCCATATTCATTTCTGAGACCTACCATAACAAATCACCACGAACTGAGCAGCTTAGGACACCAGAAGTTTATTCTCCTACAGTTCAGGAGACCAGGTGACTGAGTCAGGATGTCAAGGTTGGTTCCTTCTGGAGGCTCTGAGGCTCCCATGCCTCTCTCGTGGAGTTTGGTGTTTGCTGGCAATCCTTGGAGTTCCTTGGCTTGTAGACCTGTCACTCCAATCTCTGCCTACATCTTCACGTCACTTTATTCTCTGCATGTCTCTCTGTGTCCTCTTCTTTTAAGGACAGCAATCATTAGATTTAAGGACACCAATAATTAGATTTAGATCCCATCCTAAATCCAGGATGATTTCAACTTGAGATTCTCACCTAAATTATACTGATAAACACCTTATTTCCAAATAAGGTGACATCCTGAGGTTTTAGATGGACATGAATTTTAGGAGGACAATATTCAATGCATGATAAGCCCCAAGTGAGTCACCAGGGGACTCAAAACCCAGGACTTCAGGTTCTTTAGCTAGCACAGGGCTGGGTCCCTCCAGCTGAGCCACTGCAGTCCCTGCTAAAATAGCTCTTGATTGACAACACAGGCCCCTCAACTCCTCCACCACACCCTGTCAATGGTGTCAGCAGGATGGGGTCCACACCTCCTGTGCTGGTAGAGATAATCTAGAGAGGAAATCCTGAGCTGCCCAGATGACACAAGAAATTTGCCTCCTAGGAGGGTGGCCTAAGTTGTTTCTCCAATTGCCCTTTGCTCCTCAGTCAGCAATGAACATAGGAAGGGGCTCTCCTCAGCTTCTCCTGACGTCAACTCAAATGTTGACAGTGCCTACAAACCAAGAGACAGGAAGCTTATCAGTGACATACCAAACCCAGGAAATGCTTACTACACTTTCATATCTGGATCTGGAAGCCGACATTGATAGTGTCCTGGAGCACCTTCAGATTATGTCCAGCGCACTTCAAGAAAATGAGAAAGCAGCTTTCTCTGCAGAGAAACCTGGTGGCCAGGGTTGGAGGAATGCAATTGCTGGGTGATGCAATGGAAGTTTCAGAGAAGGCCCCAACTGAGGCTTCTACAAATGAGACTTTGGTGAGAGTTGTGAACTTGAACAAAGCCAGCTACCATGAGATAGCACCTTAGTCCTAGATGGTGACAAGTCTGAACACACTGAAATTAAGATGATACTTTGGTTTCTGTGTGCCTCTTTGCTGCATTTTGGCTTTTTATATCCAAGACTGCCTGCTTCTTGACCCATACTTTGCCCCAACAGTACCTGCTCTCCCTCTGTGTTAGGGAAGGTTTTGGGGTTATAACTGTTAGACTGAGATAAGAGCAGAAATTTTGGCTTCAGACAAACCTGAGTTTGTGTCCAAGCTCTGCCACCTAAGAACAGTATGAGTCGTGCAAATTACACTGAGCTAATAATAATACTGCCTAACAGGATTGTTAGAAATTAAATAATCAGTTGATGCCAGGTGCTTATCCCAGTGATGGCACACAGCACAAACTCAACAAATGTTAGCTATCATTATCATTATTATTACTGTTGTTATTCACAATATCATAAGGAAGACAAACTTACATGCTCCCCCCAAAAAATACACTATATATGATACAGTAGGAGAAGAGTTGGTGTTATCTCATACTTCCAGTGATCTTTGCCCTGCATTTCCTGTGGCTGAACAGATAATATTAGAAGCTGCTAATATTTTTTGAAGGTTTGTTGCATGTCACATACCATTCTAAGTGCTTTACTTCAACCAATAACCCTGAGAGCTGTAGGTACTATTATTATCATCTCTACTTTACAGAAAAGGAAGTAAATTGCAAAATAATTATGCATTGCCCAAGATCACACGTCTAATAATGATGGAACTAGAATTAGAACCAAGGCAGCCTAGCTCAGAATCTGTAAGCTTAACTATCCACTGTCCTACCCTCCTGATAGAAGTTGGGGACCCCTCCAACTAGGATAGATTCCACTTCCAGGTACTTCAAAGAACTCTAAGCAGGAACTTTTAACTGACAATTTGATTTGACAGAATTGTCCTGCCTCTATCCTAATTGATCCCTTCAACTTAGATTCAGAAAGAGTACATGGGTTGCCTGAAGTTCTGAAGCTAGTCTCTGACAGATCCTCAGGCAGCCCGACTGGAGCCAGTTTTCCACGAAAATTCAAAAGAAAGGAAAAACCCAGACTGCAGTAGATTCTTCCCAAATACCCATAGGGCTGCATTTTAATTGATTATTGGGCTTAGCTACCAGGTCCAAGGTTAATTTGCAAGGTTGATCCTACAGGGGCACTCTGCAGTCCAGCCACAGGAATATGGGCTGGGGATCTGCCATTATTCTTGGGAGAAGGAATGGGGGGAGTTGAGGGCTGAAATCAGATCTTGGAGGAATGCAGTTACTGGGTGATGCAATGGAACTGACACCAGGATGGAGATTCTTGAGCTAAGAAGAACAAAAACTGTTCTCAGCCCCTGAGGGATATCCCACTGAAGTCAAGACATTCATTCCAGAAAAGGAGGAGTTGAGATGTGTGGATTTCACTCTTAGTTGGGAGAATGATGTTAAATAGTATACTGAATGGTACTATACAAACCTTCTTTGACCTTGGCCCAGAGGATATACCTTAAAGTTTCTTTAGGAGAAGAGAGTATCACATGAAGGAAAAGAGGCAAACCATTCTCTTGGTATCTAGTAATCAAGCTATATCTCTAGGACCAGACAGGCTGGGGGAAGAGAACCATCCTCTATTTCTGTCACAGTTGCGAGTTTAACATCATCAGAAGTGTCACAGTCACTGAGTGTCAAGTGATGGCCGCCCACAGTGGCAGCCACAGAAAAGCTTGAATTCCCATCCAGAGAAACATGAGCCACCTCACTCCACCCCCAGGACTCTGCCAGGGGTAGAAGAAAGAACCTAAGGACTGGAAATACTAGCAATTTTCACAAGAAGAGGCTCTAAATCTAATACAGCTGATAGGGTCTTTAGGCCCCCCCAGGAAAAGTAAGAATATTATCCTTGTAATCCTCTCAACTGTACCAATAGACAGTTAGTCTTATTACCTCCAATTTACAGATAAGGAAACCAGGGTTGAAAAATTAAGTGGAAACTCATCTTTTTCTGTCCCTGACTTTCTGTCTGTGTACTCAGGAGAGACTTCAGGCTTCTTGGAAGGATTGAGAAGAAGCTTCTACCTGTCCTTCCACCTCTCATTTCCTCCTCTCAAGATGACGTATCTAAATAAGGAAAAACAGATTGGTTTTCCTTCTGTATTCACACCACTCTCAATACTTCACTCTGACAACAGATATGTGGGTTTTTTCCACACCAACCAATTTATCAACTCTCTGTGGACACCAACTGGATGTCCTAGAATTTAACTCAATTTGACGGTATCTACCTGGACACAGCATCAGATCTCACAGGTTAAGGGCTCAGTCCCACAAAACTGCCTCCCCCGGTTACAGTAGGTAGCTAGTCCCCCCTCAGCCACCACACCAGGAATGTCAGCAACCATCAGGTGATGGTCAGGCAGCTGTTAACTGTCTCTCTAAAATAATAATTGGTCTCAGCCAGTGCCCGGAAAAGGCAATGTTCTAGTAGATAGAAACACCTGAAACTGATAGCCAGCAGCTTCCTGATAAGATCCTAGGAGGTGGGCGATTGGGCTCACACATGAGCATTAAAAGGAAAAATGGCAGCACTTAACTAGTATATGACCTTATAGGAACATTCGACTGGTAACGGAAGAATGCCTCAAGTGAGCGTGTGTACAACTCCAGTAAGCACACTGCTCCTGTGGCCCCTCCCAAGTGCTGGCAGCCACTGCACTGGCAGACAGCCCACCCCAAGGGAAGAATCAGGAGAGAAGGGATGCAAGACCCCAGAAGCTTGCCAGCATATAAAACCCCATGTCAAAGGTCAAATCATGCACTTCATCTTTCAAGTTGCCCTCTTCCAAGTGTACTTTATTTCCTTTCATTCCCACTCTAAAGCTTTTAACTCTAAAGCTTTTAAATAAACTTTCACTCCTGTTCTAAAACTTGCCTTGGTCTCTCCCTTTGCCTTATGCCCCTTGGTTGGATTCTTTCTTCTGAGGAGGCAAGAATGGAGGTTGCTGCAGACCCATATGATTTGCTGCTACTAACATACTTTGGTGCCACATGACTTGAATATATTCCACGGCTAACACCCCTACCAACTTCAGACATCAATTGCAAGTCCAGGCTGTTACCTGTGCTTCTGACCAACTGGCTATAAATTGGAGGTTCCTGGTAACCCTTTCTCATGTTAGATTATTGCTAGAACAGCATACAGGATTCAAGAAAACAGTTGCTTATTAGATCACTGGTTTCTTATAAAAGGATACAAATTAGGAACAGCCTGGAATGAGTGAGGTGCTCATGGCTGTAATCCCAGCACTTTGGGAGGGTGAGGCAGGTGGATTGCTCAAGCTCAGGAGTTTGAGACTAGCCTGGGAAACGTGGCAAAACCCCTGCTCTACTAAAAAACACAAAAAGTAGCTGGGTATGGTGGTTCGTGCCTGGTGGGAAAATAGCTTGAGCCTGGGAGGCGGAGGATGCAGGGAGCCAAGATCATGCCAATGCATCTCCAGCCCGGGCAACAGAGCAAGACTCTGTCTCAAAAATAAATAAATAAATAAATAAATAAATAAATAAATAAATAAATAAATATCAGGAACAGCCAGATAGAAGCCATGTATAAAGCAAAGTGTGTGGGAAGTGGTGAAGCTTCTGTGCCCTCTCTGGGCACACAAACCTCCAGGAACCCCCACACATTCAGCTGTCCTGAAGCTTTCTAATGGTGTTCTTTTGATTTGTTATAGAGGCCTCATTACATAGGCATGATTGATTGAATCATTGGCCATTGGTGATTGACTCAACCTTTAGCTCCTCTCCCTTCCCCACAGTTTGGGGGATGGGGCTGAAAATTCCCACCTTCTAATCATCTGGTTGGTTCTCCTGGCAACTGGACCTCCCCATCCTGAGGCTATCCAGGAGCTCTCAGCTACTTGTCATCTCATTAACATGCAAAAAGTTGTCACTTTCCAGAACTCTAAGGGTTTTAGGAGTGTATACCAGGAAACAGGGATGAAGACCAGATAGATACACATTTATTGTTATAAATCCCAATATCATCGTATCTAATTAGGGAGACTGATACAAGTTGGGAGCACATGAATTTCATTCCTTTCTAGGCTATTGACATTTTCAGAGTAGCCTGCCTCTACTCCTATCCCCAGCTCCCAAACACACACACATTCCCCTCCATGTGGTAAGCCAAATGCTACCATAGGAGGACTCCTGCCGGTTCTTTACCAGCTTTGAACACCTGGGTAAGATTCACCCCATGGATGGATCCAGATGTCTAGGCTTGGGAAACCTGATTTTGCCTGCAGGTCCCATCAAACTTTATTAGTAATGAAGCTGATGAATTAATGTGTTAAGACTCAACTGGTTCCAACTTCATAGAGAAAAGAAGATCTGGTCACTTTAGAAAGCCCAAGGGTTTTCTTCCAACAATAACTTGCCCCAAATCAAACAGCTAGGAAGTGTGTAGATGGTGTTCACACTGCCTGCTGAATCCAGGCAGTCTGACTCCAAATTCTGAGCTTTTAACCACTACGCAACATTGACGATGAGGAGGACACTGAGGCCAAGGAGGTGAGGAAGGAGTCATGTCACAAGAGCCTTGCTGAACGTGGAAGAAGTTTGGATTCCACCACAAGGGCTGTAGGGAGCCACTCACGTGTTTCAAGCAAGGAGAGCAGACACTACCATCTGCAACAGCCCTGGACCAAACCCCTACAGTTAAGACTTTAGGTCAGAATTTTCTTCCAAAAGAAAATGTATCTGAGAAAACAATACTGTTACTGTCATTGAAAGCTATTCGTGACATGTGAGGCTGGGGAATGGGAGGGTTTATTATTGTTGTTTGTTCTTAAAGGAGAAGCATTTCGGAGTGAGTAGGTTGTTTTGTCTTTGTTTTGCTTCCTCATTCTTGAGAAGTCAGGCAGGTCAGGATAATTGCCAGGGAACGTGTGTGGTCCACCTTGGCCTCTGCAAGTGAGTGCACAGAGCCAGACTTCACTAGTACCTGCTGGGCTCTGCTAAGCACAGAGTCAAGCCTGAGTACACAGTTTGATTATCATCAACTTCCCCATCATCATTAACAATTTCCTCTACTAACCATGTCAACATTTACTGAGCTTTCAGGATGTGCTGGTCACTAAATGTGGTCAATCTGAGATAACTTCATAACAAGTCTATTAGGTAGATACTATTATAACTTCCATTTTACAGGTAAAGAAATTGAGATGCAGAGAGCTTAAGTTATTTGGTCAGGAATAAACAAGCAGGAATTAGACAAGCAGGAATTTGAACCTAGGTTAATTTGACCTTCAAAGTCTTAACCACAAGGCTACACTTTGCCACATAGGAGGTGCCCATAGTTGGTGTGAAGACTACCAGAAGCAACCTATTGTGCTATGTTAGGCATGCGGTTGGAGAGGAGCATAGCTTCAAGAGCAGTACAGTGGTTCTTTTGGGTCAAACACCCTAGTGCAGAGGCATGTGGGGAAAAATCTCCCAAGTATTCATTACTACTAATGGAATCACATAGTACTTCTCTAAGATAGAAAATGTTCTCTATAAACTTCAAGTCTCAGCTCACACAGAATAATGTGGGGACACCAAGTTAGTCATCTGATACACCAAATAAATAAATGAACAGACAGGAATATTTGTATTTTTATCCTTAAGCACAGCATGCACAACAGAACTAGGTGTAAATGGTTATTCAGTGCAACTTGACATTTACAGAGTTTGTGTTGCATGGAGGCACAATACCAGACGCTGGACACAGAAATGAATCAGACACAGTCATTGCCCTAACAAGACCTACAGAGTTCTGTAAGGGCAGGAAGTTTGGCACTAACTATAGTATAACACCCTGTTAAATGCAACATATGCAATAGGAACAGAGATTTCATTGGAGCACAGAAGTCTGAGCAGTTCTTTCTACTCAGAACTCAAGAAATGCTTCACAGGAGTGGGAATATTAGAATATTGAAGGGTAAGAAGAATAAGAATATAGGTAAGGATATTCTGGAGAGGAGGATGTCTTGAAGAGCATGGAGAGAAGAGGAAAAACATACAAAGTATATACAAATATCTGTGAGAAATTTAGTATTTCTGAGATGTAGAAGAAAGAAAAAAACTTTGCTAGGGGCCAGGTGCAGTGGCTCATGCCTGTAATCCCAGCACTTTGGGAAGCCAAGGTGGGCGGATCACCTGAGGTCAGGAGTTTGAAACCAGCCTGGCCAGTATGGCGAAACCCTGTCTCTACTAAAAATACAAAAACTAGCCCGGCATGGTGGCACATGACTGTAATCCCAGCTACTCGGGAGGCTGAGGCAGGAGAATTGCTTGAAGGCTGAGGTGGAGGTTGCAGTGAGCCGAGATCATGCCATTGCACTCCAGCCTGGGTGACAGAGTGAGACTCCATCTAAAAAAAAAAAAAAAAAAAAAACTTTGCTAGGAAAATAGACAGGATGTAGATCATGGAGCACTTGGAATGCCAAGATAACAAGCTTGGACTTGATCCTGTGTTAGGCAGAACCCTGTAGAGTTGTAAAAGCAATGAGAATAACGACTTTATGTGCCTTTTTGGAACCAAGCACTGGTGTCAGGGTGGAGGTTGAATGGTTCAAGTAGCTGATGGCGAGGACCTAAATCCTAGCATTGGCAGGAGAAGCAATGGAGAAGGGGGACGGTACTGGATTGATACGTCTGAGGTTGAAGAGACAAGGTTTGGTGACTAATTGGACATGGAAGAGAGTGGGAAGTACCAAAGGCCCTAGGTCTCTAGCATTTGTGAAGGGGATGAATGGGTGATGGATAATGATGTCATCAAGACAACCCAGGAGGAGAAGAAAGGGTAGGGGTGGGGAAGAGAATGAGTTCTGGCTGGGATGTCTTGTCTTTGAAGCATTGCAGAGCAGACAAAAACACTGGAAAGCAGTTGGAAATAAAAGCCTGAATCTCTGAAGAGACAGATAGAAATGTGTGAGTCATCAGCATTTCACAGTAGTTGAAAGTCTGGGAGAGAAAAGTTCCCAGAAAATACAGAAATTGCTAGAGGAGCAGAGAGGGCAGAACCCTTGGGAAGATTCATATTTATTATTTCTATTAGAGAAGGAAGAGCAAGGGAAAGAGGTCAAGAAAGAATAGCCAAAGAAATAGTAGAAGCAGTAAGGGAAAGTGGTATGATGGGAAGATGGAAGTTTCCAATGCATGTGTCGAATGCCTCAGAGAGATTGGGGCATCCATGTCCTCATGAATTATTTGGCGATCTTGTTAAAATGCAGACTTTAATTCAGTCATTCTGGAATGGGACCCAAGATTCTGCATTTGTGACAGCTGCCAGGTGATGTACTGGATGGTCCATGGTCCTCACTTTGAACTAGCAAGGGGTCAAGAGGGAAGATTGAGACATAATCACAGAATTTAGCACTCGAGAGGTTATAGGGGACCTTTGAGGGGTTTCGATTGGGTGAAGAGTGATTGGGACACAGAGGGGAAGTGAAGGCAAGGATGGAAGGCCTTCCAGAGGCTCAGCAGGTGAAGAGAGATGGGAGGCAGTGGTTGGAGAGAAAGGCAAAGTTGGGGGAAGATTTTAGAAGATTGGGGAATATTTGAGCCTGTTTGTAGAATGGTAGGGGAGGCAGTTCCCTTTCTCTTTAGAGAAACAGAAGAAGTGGAATGATTTTTCCTTCCTTACCTATAATAATATCCACAAAGGAAGTGGATGATCATTACAGGCGAGGAAGGAAAAAATGGTACAAAGTGTTTGGTCCTTGCCTCCTCACCTCCTTCTAAGACACTTCTGAGACAAAAGGGAAGGCAAGAAGGCTGGGAAAAGAAACAGGTATATTTTTGGGGAGAGAAGATAATGAATTTCGTAACTATTGTCCTTTATTTTTTCCACAGAAGTGAGAACTAAAGCTATCACGGAACATAAAGCGGTAAATTGGTTTTAAAGGGCAAGAGAGAATAGTAATGATTTTGAATAGCCCCTGTAGAAAATGGGTATAAAATATGCTGCTGATAAGAAAATATGAGATAAGCCGGGCGCGGTGGCTCAAGCCTGTAATCCCAGCACTTTGGGAGGCCGAGACGGGCGGATCACGAGGTCAGGAGATCAAGACCATCCTGGCTAACATGGTGAAACCCCGTCTCTACTAAAAATACAAAAAACTAGCCGGGCGACCTGGCGGGCGCCTGTAGTCCCAGCTACTCGGGAGGCTGAGGCAGGAGAATGGCGTGAACCCGGGAGGCGGAGCTTGCAGTGAGCTGAGATCCGGCCACTGCACTCCAGCC
>NW_016811898.1:3058597-3159870 GCF_001698545.2 Rhinopithecus bieti
AAAAAAAAAAAAAAATATGAGATAAGATAATAAGAAAAATGAAGTATGAGAAAAAATGGTAATTCATAATGGTCCTAATCATATAACAGTCCATCACACATGTAATATTTTATTTAGCATGCAAAAGTCAATTGTAGAACCCCAGAGTCTACCGAATTTTAAAGTTGGAAGGGATCTCTTAATGTGGAATCAGAATTTCCAGAATCATACAGTAAGCACTGCATAAGAAATGTACATTTACACTAGAGGAAGATGGCCTCACATGATATCTTCAGCCACTCAGCTCCTAGCTCTGGGCTTAGACCTTCTGACCCCATGGATGAGAATTTTTCTATACTTCCTTATTTCATCAAACTCAGTTTAGATGCCAGTCAGTTCTGCTATTTGCAGCCCGTTCTGCTATTTTATAACAGGCAAAATCGTTCCTTGCAACCTTCCCTTTTGGAAAGATCTATAAATAATAGGGTGCCTATGAGATGAATTTTATGAGTGACACCATCCTCTTCTCTATCTAGATGAAGAGAGGAAGTCACTTTGGAAAAAACTTTTATTTTGGGTTCTGAGAACAGATTACTCAAGTGGCCTCTCTTTACATGTGCAAGACCCATAGGCTTTCGCCCTGACCCTAGAAAAGGTGAAACAGAAGCATTTGTGGCTGTTGTTTTCTGTGCTTTTCCAAAGCTTTGTGGTGCCTCTGCTTCTCTTGGCACCAGAGCTCTGGAGTAGGTATTGATTATATTGCACAAGAAGCCCAGAAGTCTCCTGGAAGGAAAGGTCCTGAGACCTCTAACTTCTTTTCCATAAAATTCAAAGTCAATAATATGCTAGAGTGGTCCTTACCAAGGACTACTGAAAAAAAAAGTCACCAAGATCCCTCAAAGTTTCAAAATCTATCTAGAACCGAACCACTTTTTACCGCTTTTACCCTTATCACCCTCATTTGGGTAAACCCTCAAGTCTTCTCTGAATTATTGCAACTGTCTTTGAATTGGTCCCCATGTTCAACCCCTGGACCCCAACACTCTATTCTCAAGAGAGCAGTAAGAGTGACGCTTTTACAACTTTAAAACTCAAGTGCCAGTCACTCCCCTGCTCACGACTCTCTTATTCCCCTCTTCTCACTCAGAGTAAAGGCTGGAGTTCTCATAACAACCAACAAGGTTCTAAACGAGCTGGACCCCCACCAATTGTTTTACTCCATCTCCTTCTACTTTGTCTGTATTAATAGTCTGGGTTCTACAGAGAAACTAAAACAATAGGATATATACACATACATATAGCATTGTGTTGTGTGTATATATATATATACACACACACTGTGCATATATGTATAATTGTGTGTATATGCTTTATATATGTAGATATATATACACAGAGACAGACATATATACAGATATATACATATGTGTGTATATGTATATATGTATATACATATATGGAGAGAGAGAGAGAGAGATTTATTATAAGGAATTGACTCACAGAGTTATGAAGTCTGAGAAGTCCCACAATCTGCAGTCAGCAAGCTGGAGAACCAGGAGAGCCAATGGTCTAGTTCCAGTCCAAGTTCTAAGGCCCAAGAACTAGGAGAGCTAAGGGTGTAAGCTCCTGTCTGAGTCTGATCCGAAAGCAAGAGGCCAACTACTATCACAGAATGGGTCATTCTATCCACTTGATAATTATTAAAGCTCTCCTCTGCTGAGGTCAACAACCTTTGGTGAGCATTTACGTTGAACACAAATGTCTTCACAGTTTTTGCCCATTCAGAGGGGTCTGTCCTCTTCCCCAAATTTTCTTCTTACCAGTTTTTCTATCATATGCCTTCAAAGTCACTGATCATTCAGCCAAATTATTGGCCACAGCCCATGAATCAGTATATAATTATACATCTGGCCATTTCTCTTCCCAAGCAAAGTGGATGGCCAGGTGAACTTCATCAGGCTCTGCCCACTGGAAGGATTTCCCTTTACCAGTGTCCTTTGGGGATGTCCCAGAAAGGAGCTATAGTAGGACAGCTGTCCCCTTTCAGATGATGCCTGCATATCATAAAGAACCATCTGTAAACACCCCCCAAGCCTCTCTTCCTCTGTCAGCAACTGTAGGGAACTTCCCACAAGACCATAAGTACACGCTGGTGGAGAAAAAGCAGTGGAGCAGGAGTGGGGACCAAGCAGTGGCGCAGGAGTGGGGACCATAGGTATTTGGGCCACTTCTTCATGTAACTCATTTGTGCCTTCAGGACCTGTTCATATCCAATCATATATATATCAATTCCATTTGATAATGTAATGCTGCTGTGCACACCAAACTTTGTGGATAGGTGGCTCAGATAATATCCAGTTCATAATGGGTAGCTCAGGTTGCATGATAACTTGAGGTGATTATAAATGCAGATGGCCCATATTTAAGTATTTGATCTCTATTAAGACTGTATAGCAAGCCAATAACTGCTTCTCAAAAGGAGAACAGTTATCTGTGGGTAATAACAGTGCCTTGCTCTAAAACCCTAAAGGCCTGTGTTGCAATTCACTAACAAAGGCCTTCCAAAGGCTCCAGCCAGCATCCCTATCTGCCACTGACACTTCAAGGACCAATGGATCTACTGGATCGTATGGCCCAAGCAGCACAGCAGCCTGCCAAGTGGCCTGGACCTGTTGCAGAGCCTTCTCTTGTTCTGGGTCTCACTCAAAACTAGCAACTTTGCAGGTTGCTCAGTAAATGGGCTGGAATAACACACTCAAATGAAGAATATGTTGCCTCCAAAATCCAAAGAGGTGTGCTATAAACTGGATCCCACCAACTGTTTTACCTCCTCTCCTATTTCTACTCTTCTTTGCCCACTTTGCTGGAACCACACTGTCTCCTTGCTAACCCTCAAACTGGCAAACATGCTCCAGGCTCAGGACCTTGCTCTGTTCCCTCTGCTTGGCATGTTCTTTTCTCCAGTTTGCAAATGGATTAGTTCTTTGCTCGAACGTCATCCTCTTCCTGAGGCCATCACTAACAACCTGTGATACTTTCAATCCTGCCTTGCCTGACATTTCCAGTCTACCATCCCTGCTTTTATTTTTCTACCCAGCCCTTTATTAAATTATATTTAGAATTATACTTTTGCATAAAGAATTACATGACGTACTTATTTAGCTTATTGGCTATGTCCCCCCATACAAAATGTAAGGTCCTGAATGTCAGGGTAATTATCTATTTTGCTCACTTCTGCATTCACAGTGGGCAGTACCTGATATACATTTGGCACTCGATAAATATGACTTTAACAAATATACACAGAATCCAAACCCAGTGTAAAGGCCTATGGCACAAATTGAAAGCACAAATGCATTTAGGGACTAAACAGTCACGAGAACACTGTAAGTGGCAGGAAGTGGGATGTACTAGAGACCCTGCCCACTGAATGCTCGCTCAGCTTCCGCTGACTGTTGTTGCAGAAGAATGTAGGCATAAGTGGACCACATCTTCACTTTCTTTTCAAAAGAAACAAGAAATATTTTAATGCAAAATCTAAAGATTTTGTTATTGATGACAAGGTCTCTGGCCTAAGAAGTCAAAGAAAATGACCTGGCCCTGTATAACATGTGGCTGAGGCCAGTAATCCCTCTAGACCTGGCCATCCTGTCCAAACGGTAGCCTTCAGAATGATATCTGAGCCCAAGCAAGCCCCACAGAGATCCCCCCAAGGCCAGCACCCTCATCCCAGAGGCATAGGACATTTTTCTCTAGGTTATGTGGGACCAATATTCCATAGAGATCTCACTGGGAAGCCACAGAAACAGCAGTCCTAGGAACCAGATTCAAGTTTCTAGTTTATTCCTTGCTCAGGATTTAGAAGCAAGGCAAAACATTTTGAACTTATAAACCCTCCAGCGACCTCAGATCATTTGGATGAGGGCAAAGAAGGAGGAATCTTCAAGAAAACGATACAGAACTTCTACTAATGGGGATATGAACAATTATTCACCGGACGAATGTGGGAGATTTGACTACACTTGTGCTCTGAAAAGAAGTGGGTCATACCATTTATATAAATAAGAAATATTTGGCACAGACTCTGAAGTTGTCTGACTTCACTTCTATTTTTGTAAAATGGGGATAATAATAGTACTTACCTCATAGCATTATTATGATAATGAGATAAATGAATACATTTAAAGGCTTAGAATAGTGCCTGACATATAGGAAGCACTTAATAAGTGTCGAGCATTATTTTTATTGCTATTATAATTCCATTCAAATAGCTGAATCTTCTATCTTGCTGCCTTTAACTTTATTCTCATAAACATCTAAAAGTCTAGCTGCCAATATCCCTTATAAATGCAAAAATCCTCCACAAATACTAAAAAATTGAATACAGCAGTATAGAAAAAGGATAGTACAATCAAGTGGATTTTGTCCTGAAAATGCAAGGCTGGCTCAACAATAAAAAATCAACGTTATTTGCCATATTAACAGATTAAAGAAAAAAAATCATGTGATTATCTCAATACATTCAAATAAAGCATTTGAAACATTTAACATCATGATCAAAACTCTCAGTAAACTAAAAATAGAAGAGAACTTCCTTAACCTAATAAAGGGCATCTATAGAAAAAACAACAGCTAACATTATATTCAATGGTGAAAGACTGAATTCTTAGCCTGTCAGATTGGGAGCAAAACAAGGATGAAAATGTCTGCTCTAACCATTCCCTTTGCTCCTCCTGGAAGTCCTAACCAGTGCAATAAAACAAAGAAAAAACTATGAGGCATGTAGCAGAAATCAAACTCTTGTATCTCAAAGTACATGATTATTCACATAGGAAACCCCAAGGAATCTGCAAAAGTGCTACTGAAAATAAGGAGTGGGTTTAACAAATCTGAAGTGTACAAAGTTAGTACTTAAAAGAAAATCAATCTTATTTCTGAATACTGGTAATAAACAACTAGGAATTGAAATTAAATAAACAGAACCCTATACAATAACAACAAAAACAGTAAGATACTTAGGTATAAATCTAACAAAATATTGCAAGACCTATATGCTAATAACTAAAACACACTGAAAATAGAAAAAGTACCCTCAGTAAGGCCAGGCGCGGAGGCTCAAGCCTGTAATCCCAGCACTTTGGGAGGCCGAGACGGGTGGATCACAAGGTCAGGAGATCGAGACCATCCTGGCTAACACAGTGAAACCCCGTCTCTACTAAAAAATATAAAAAAACTAGCCGGGCGAGGTGGCGGGCGCCTGTAGTCCCAGCTACTTGGGAGGCTGAGGCAGGAGAATGGCGTAAACCCGGGAGGTGGAGCTTGCAGTGAGCTGAGATACGGCAACTGCACTCCAGCCTGGGCGACAGAGCGAGACTCCGTCTCAACAACAACAACAACAACAACAACAAAAAAGAACCCTCAGTAAATGGAGAGATATGCTGCGCTCATGGATTAGAACACTTGATCTTATTAATATGTCATTCTCCTCAAATTGATTCAACACACTACAGATTAAAATCCTGGCAGGCTTTTTTGAGATGACAAAAGCCAATTCTAAAATCTCTATAGAAAGGCAAAGAAGCTAGAATAGACAAAATAATTTCAAATAAGAAGAACAAAACAGGGGAATCCACACTACCTGATTTCAAGACTTCCTATACAGCTACAGTAATCAAGACATTGTGATCTTGATTGGCAAAAAGTGGTATTGGCAAAAAGTTTGATACAGAAATCAATGGAACAGAATGAAGAATCCAGAAATAGACCCACCCAGATATGGTCAATTGATTTCTGGCAAAGGTGCAAAGGCTATTTAATAGAGAAAGGATAGTCCTTTCGAGAAATGGTGCTGGAAAAATTTGATGTTCATGTGCAAAAGAAAGTGGACTTCTATATATATATATAATGTGTGTGTGTATGTGTATACATATCTCTATATATATACATACATATATATACACACACACACACACATATATATATATATCTCATACTTCATACAAAATTAACTCAAAATGAGTTACATACTCAAGTGGAAAACGTAAAATAATAAAACCTTTAGAAGAAAATCTTTGTGACCTAAGGTTAGGCAGAGTTCTTAAAAATGACACAAAAGCATGGTAAAACAAACTTACTTAATCAAAATTAAAACTTTTACACTGTTAAAAGAATGAAAGGATAAACTAAAGACTGGGAGAAGAATATTTGGAAGCTAAACTTCTAATAATGGACTGGGATGCAGAATATATTAACTCTCAAAAGTCAACAGTAAGAAAACAAACAACTCAGTAAAAAATAGTCAAAGATTTAAGCTGATGCTTCATCAGGAAGATATATATATATATATTATATATATATATATATATATATATATATACATACATATATACAAATAAGCACACAAAAAGATGCTTCAGCATCATTAGTTATTAGAGAAATGCCAATTAAAACCACAGTGAAATACCAATACATACCTATTAAAGGGGCTAGTATTTTTTTTAAAGACAGTCTGAGAATTCCAAGTACTGACAATAATGCGCAGCAGCAACTGCAACTCTCATAAACGTGCTGGTTGGAATATAAAATGGGTGCAACCACCTTATATTGGAATTATATTTATATTTATATTTATATTTTATATTTTATATTTATATTTGGAAAACAGTTTGGCTTGCACTTACCATATGACACAATCCCACTCCCTAGGCATTTACCATCCCACCCTCCCGCCCCAAATATATATCTACACCAAAACCTGTATGTAAATGTTTACAGTAGTGTTTATACTAATTTTATTCATAATGACTAGAAACTAGAAACAAGTCAGCTGTCTTTTAACTGGTGGATGGATAAACAAATAAATCTGTATGCTGGGTTACAACTCAGCAATTAAAGGGAATGAACTATTGATACACACAACATAGATGAATCTCAAATGCAGTATGCTAAGTGAAGAAAGCTAGACTCAAAAAGTTGTCTGATTCCATTTATATGACACTTTAAAAGGGAAAACTATAGGGTTGGACAGTGCATCAGTGGTTCAGGGACTACAGGTTAGGGGATGAGGTCAAGAGGTTTGCCCATAGTGGGGCAGCAGGAAGGAATTTAAGGAGGTGCTAGAATTCTTCTGTAGCCTAAATGTGATGGTGGTTACACAACTTAATTTGTCAAAACTTACAGAAATGTACGTCCCCCTGCAAAGTTTTTTCTTTATTTAAATTTAAAAATTAAGATAATTCATTGTTCTAACTTATCATTTGTTTATTTTTCATCACTTGCTTGTTTCCTCCTTCATCCAACTCACCCCTTCTGCATCACTCTTGCCTAAACACCCCATGAGTTTTATGCCTCTATTGCTTTGCTTATACTACTCCCTCTAGGGAAATGTCTCCCTCATTCACCACCTCCCCTAGCCCAGTCACTGAAAAACTTCAATGCAGTATTCAAATCCTGGTTCAAAGATCAGTTCAGTGATGTGGTCCTCCCTGACCCCCCCTATCTTTTACTATATGACTGCTCTCTCATGAGCTTGGAATCCAAGAAAGTTAGATTCAAGTCTGGTTTCTGCCAGTAGCTGCACAATCTAAAGCAAGTCACTTACTCTTTCTATGCCTCAGGTTTCTCATCTGTGAAACAGAAATAACAAGAATATTATCTCATAGGACTGTTGGGATAATTAAGTGAGAAAAAGCATGAGGAGTGCTTAGCAGAGCACCAGGCAGAGTAGCAGCATACAAACATGATGGTGATGGTGGTGGTGACGATGGGGAGGATGGGGACGGCGATGATGAGGATGATGATTATGGTGATGGTGGTCGTGTTGATGATAAGAATTCTTCCATTCACGTCAGCCGTCTGCTTAAATTGAGTTACATTCAATAGCGATGCCCCTCTCTTGGTGGGCCTGATTCTGTGCGCCAACAAGAAGTCGGTAATGCAAGTGCAAGACAAATTTGGCTTCTGTGCTGACAAGTGCCCTCATGCCTGCTTTGCTGCCAAGGCTGTTCAAGTTTTTAGTTCAAGGAATGTTAAGAAGGAGAAAGGTGTGAGGAAGGTGGGCAGACCTGCCAGGGCTTGCAGCATGGTAAAGAGTTCCAGGCAACAAGGAGCCCTTGGAGGATGTTCAGAAGGTGAACTGCAGGATCAGACTTGCACTGCAAGAAGACGACTCTGGCTATGTTGTGGAGGAATTGAATGGGGCAAGTGTGAAAGTGAGGGGGCTAGTCGGAGTTCATGGCCATCATCCAGGTCGGGGAGGATGGGGTCTTGGGCTGAGGTATCAGCAGTGAAGTTATGGAGCGGTAGGAAAATGCTGAGATGTATTTTAGAGACAGAGTCGATAAGATTTGAAAATAGGCAAATATTAACTATTTAAAATATAGGAGAATAATGGAAACAGGAAGTTGTCTGAAATGAAAACCAGGCTTAAGCCCCTGGGACATGACAGCACCAGTTACTGAGATAGTAGAGGCTTGTAGGTGAGGGGACAATGTGAAGGGAAAAGATTAAGAGTTTGAGTTTGAGCGTGTTAGGTTTGAGAGGCCTGGGAAATGGCCAAGAGGAGATGTCAGGTCGGCACATTGGTATGAGTCTGGATCCTAGAATCACTGAGTCCTGTTGATTTTATCTCTAAAGCATTTCTTTCCTATCCCCTTTTCCTACTCACAACCATCACCCTAAGTTAGGGTCTCAGTAACCTGGACAATGAAAAAAATCTCACAACAAAGAACTCTCAATCTTTCTGAGCCTCAGTTTTTACACTGGTAAACGGAGATAATGATAGTACCCACTCCATACTCTAAGAAGATGAAGTATAATGAAATAACACAGGTATTGCACCCACCACAGTGGCTGGCACATAGTAGATGCTCAGTTGATGATGGTCACGTTATTTGGGTCTTCGTTCAGGTTTCTCACTTTTAGGTAAAGACAAAGGTTTAGCATAGGACTTGACACATAGTAAGCACTATGTAAAAATTGTTCTACTACTACCAAGACTCAGTATTGTATTGTGGTCTGAGACCATTTGTGTTCAAATTCCATTTTACAATTTTACCGCCAATTAGCTGTTTGGCAAATTACTTCATCTCTATGTGCCTCAGCCTCCTCATTGATAAAACGGGAATAATAACAATCCCCACTTTCAAGGTGTGGTAGGCAGAAGAATAGCCACCCAAGAAGGTCCATGTAATGCTCGGAACCCATGACTATGTTACATTATATGGCAAAAAAAATTCAATTTTTCCTTAATTCAGGAATTAAGTTTGCTCATCAATCGACCTTAAAGTTGGAGGATTATCCTGGATTATCCAGTGGGCCCAGTGGATTTACAAGTGTTCTTAAAAGTGGAAGAGGTAAGTAGGAGAGTATGGTCAGAGGGAACTGTAACTAGGGAAGAATGGTCAGAGTGACACAACGTTGTTAGCTTCAAAGATGGAGGAAGCGGCCATGAGCCAAGGAATATGGGCAGCCTCTACAAGCTAGAAAGCCAAAGGAATGAATTCTCCTCTAGAGCTTAGAAAGGAACACAGCCTTACACCTTGATTTTACTAAGACCCATGTTGGACTTCTGACCTACAGAACTGTAAGATTCATTTGTGTTATTTTAAGCTACGAAGTGGTAGTGATTTATTATAGCAGCCATAGCAAACTAATATGCAAGGGTCAATAAGTCCAGAGTGCTTAAAATCATGCTGGGCTCTAGATAAGAGATCAATAAGCCGTCCTTATTTTATGATGATGATGATATTGGTGATTATCACTTCTATTATTGGTACCACCATTCCTGCTTATCTCTACATCAAGTCACAGCATCCAAAGCTACCTCTCTAACACCTGCACTATGCTAGACATTAGAGGTACAAAACGAAAAAGTACTCCCTGGGCTTGAGGAGTTCGCAGTTTACAGGGAGAGCCACACTTGCAAACAAGTCATTTTGTTACAGAATGGTAAGTTCTAACAAAGAAGACTACCCACTTTGCTTTCCAGTGCTACTGCCTCATCTTTCCCTAGAATTGCTGTTAAGCAAGATGTATTGGCTGAACCAGGATTAACCCTACCTGGTGTGAAGCAAGAAAAAAAAATCTGTGGTTTTCTGCCACAATGAACATTTGTGTTTCTCATGGGGAGTCCATGCTATATTGGAGAGCTACAGCAATCCGAACTCAGAGCTGAAATCAAAGCTCAACACAAACCTTAAACTTGTTCCAACTAGTGCATTGAGGAGGATCAGGAAAGATTAAGGATGAGTAAGATGCATCAGGAGCCTGGCAATCTGCATTGGACACTTTATTTCAAACCTTTCTTTGTAAGCACAATTGTACCATCTCCTCTCCAAAATTAGGTATGATAAATTAAAAAAAAAAAAAAAGAAGAAGAAGTGGCCAGGCACAATGGCTCATGCTTCTAATCCCAGCACTTTGGGATTTAGGCCAAGGTGGGTGGATCATTTGAGGTCAGGAGTTCAAGACCAGCCTGACCATATGGTGAATATCCCATCTCTACTAAAAATACAAAAAAATTAGCTGGATGTGGTGGTACATGCCTGTAGTCCTAGCTACTTGGGAGACTGAGGCAGGAGAATCGCTTGAACTTGGGAGGTGGATGCTGCAGTGAGCTGAGATCATGCCACTGTACTCCAGCTTAGGCAACAAAGAGAGACTCCATCTCAAAAAATAAAAAATAAAATAAGCAAATAAAATAAAATAGAAACTAGGACATGCTGTGTGCTGACAGGTGGTATGGACAATAAATATTCAGAAGGTAAATCAATCAGGTTGGGCTGAGAGTTCAGTTGATACTTCATGGTGTCTTGAGCTACCTTTATAAGGACAGATTTATCTAAGGTACACATATGGATAGTCACACATACGTACATCTTCATATACACATGCACATACCCACCCTGACTCTTGGCCCCTCCCACATCTCTGCCATTTATAGCCATGGGGGAAAAATTGGTGGGGTGTGGAGAACAAAAGAGGAGAATGCTTTACAGCTGGATTCATTCATTCATTTAACCACTTACTAAGCATCCACTTTTTCATGCCAGATACCGTCTAGGCACTAGAGATGGACAGATAAACATGACAATATCTACCTACAAGAAGTTCTTCAGGTAGCAGGAGGAGCAAACAAGAAAGTCACTGATCACAACACCAAGAGCCCAAGGCCAAAAGAGCTGTGAGCAAAACTACTACAGGAGCTCAGGTTGAAGATGCATAGCAACCTGGGGTGGGGGGTAAGAGATGTTCTGCCAGAAGGTGAGCTTTGGACAATTCTCGAAGGACAAGAGAAGTTGGACAATCAATAGTAGACCCAACCAAAGTAGAGGAACATGCAATTTATGGAAAGCCAAGGTAAAACCAGAGTCCATCCCCTTCTCATCGCCATCCTCCACTCATAACTCTGCTCTTTAGTTCACGCCTTCTCAGAATAATTCTGTAGACCACACCACACAAAACTGACCCAGCTCATAATGATAATGCCAAGTGTGGGGTTGTGGAGTGGCACACACGTAAGCAGACAAACCTCAGTGTGCCATGCTAATGATTCTCACAGGTGCACAAGGCTGGGAGTTAGAGGAAAGAGCCTGGACTTTGGACTCAGACCAACTTGAGTATGAATCCCAGCTCTGCCACTTTATAGCTGTGAGACCTGTGCAAGTTGTCTTTGCTTTCTAAGTCTCAGTTTTCTCATCTGTTAAAGAGAAAAGTACGAGTATTGTGAAGCAAAAGTGAAATGCACATAGAGGTATTGTAGGAATGCTGTATTAACATTCAACACATCATAGTCGAGAACAATCATAAGGCATTCTTCCAGGATCTGGAGCTACATTGGTATAGACAGACTAGATTCTAATTCTTGTTTTTGCCCCTAAAGGTCTTCATTCGCCCTGAGATGAAGACTTAATGACTCCAGGCTCCATCCATTTTCTAGAACTGAAATAGAGAACTGAATAATTGGGGTAACCAGCTACAGCCTTCACCACCCTTTGGTAAATTCTACGTGAAAGTCAGCCTGTCTCTCCCACTGGAGTCAGCCACGAGACCACCATAGTAAAAAGAGTATTGGCCAGTTGGCTCTGGTCTCAGCTCAGCCCCTGACCTGTCACAAAGGGTTAGAGATGTCATTCAGGGTTACCCACTCTCTGGGCTTTCATCTCCTCATCCGCAAATTAAGAAGTTGGACTAGATGGTATCTGCAGTCCTTTCTTACTTGGAGAGTTCTGATAGAACACCCACCACACACCCAAATGGCGTGAAGCAGAGATGGACCAGCCATGACCCCTCTCCTTAAAGAGCTCACAGCCTAAGGAGCAAAAGTAGACACAAACCCATTCAGATTAAGTCATAGTATAAGACAAGATGTACCTAGTACAAAATGGAGAGGAGGCTTAAGAATGTAGGCATCACCACTAGGTTCAGAGAGGATCACTGTGAGATAGGGTGATCTTGGAGAGCTTCCAGCAAGAAGTAGACTCTAGATTCTATTTTGAACAGTAGAGGACTTAAGATCAGGGCTGTGGGGCATTAGGCAAACTCCTAACCACCAAGCCACTTTCATTCATTTAACAAATGTGTGTTGAGCACTACTTATACTCTCCTGGGAAAAGTGAAAAAATCCATGTTGTTGCTCATTCCTCCAGAAAAATACCAGGCTTCCTTCTAAGGGAATCCAAATTTTAGTCTTGTTGTGTTGCTCCATTAGCTTCAATAATCCGCATCTCTTTCTCCACAAAGCCTTCCCTGGGCCCTCCTGTGTGCACCTATAGCGCTTGTATTTACTTTTAGTGTGAAGTACAGTGTGGTGTTCTTGTTTTTGTTTTTTGTTTGAAATGGAGTCTCTGTTCTCACTCATAGGTGGGAACTGAACAATGAGATCACTTGGACTCGGGAAGGGGAACATCACATACCGGGGCCTATCATGGGGAGTGGGGAGGGATTGCACTGGGAGTTATACCTGATGTAAATGACGAGTTGATGGGTGCTGACGAGTTGATGGGTGCAGCACACCAACATGGCACAAGTATACATATGTAACAAACCTGCAAACCTGCACGTTATGCACATGTACCCTAGAACTTAAAGTATAATAAAAAAAAAAAAAAAAAAAAAGAAATGGAGTCTCACTCTGTCACCCTGGCTGGAGTGCAGTGGTGCAATCTGGGCTCACTGCAACCTCCACCTCCTGGGTTCAAGCAATTCTCCCATCTCACCCTCCTAAGTAGCTGGGACTACAGGTGCGCACCACCATGCCTGGCTAATTTTTGTATTTTTAGTAGAGATAGGGTTTCACCATGTTGGCCAGGCTGGTCTTAAACTCCTGACCTCAAGTGATCCACCTGCCTTGGCCTTCCAAAGTGCTGGGATTATAGGTGTGAGTCACTGCGCCCAGCCGCAGTGTGGCATTTGTCTCTTTATTTGTTGGTTTCCCCCATTGAATGAGCTTTGATTTGAAGGCAGGGGCCATTTCNAAGAAATGGAGTCTCACTCTGTCACCCTGGCTGGAGTGCAGTGGTGCAATCTGGGCTCACTGCAACCTCCACCTCCTGGGTTCAAGCAATTCTCCCATCTCACCCTCCTAAGTAGCTGGGACTACAGGTGCGCACCACCATGCCTGGCTAATTTTGTATTTTAGTAGAGATAGGGTTTCACCATGTTGGCCAGGCTGGTCTTAAACTCCTGACCTCAAGTGATCCACCTGCCTTGGCCTTCCAAAGTGCTGGGATTATAGGTGTGAGTCACTGCGCCCAGCCGCAGTGTGGCATTTGTCTCTTTATTTGTTGGTTTCCCCCATTGAATGAGCTTTGATTTGAAGGCAGGGGCCATTTCTTACTCAGCTCCTTATCCCCAGAACCTAGCAATAGGCTTTGGAGCCAAAACACTTGTGATGGGAAAAGAGACAAAGAAAATGCAATGAAATGCTCTCATTCCCCCTCATTCTACAACCCCTCCTTCATCAGGAAAATTCTAACTATGGCCGTTTGTCATCTCCTTCTTTTCTAAGAGATATTTTCAGTCTTTCAGTTGAGTTCTTGGAAATTATTAGGTGGGTCAGGGTAATCAGTGGGGTAAGAAAATAAGAAATAGGAGCAAATACATGTTTTTATTTGCTATTAGAGAAGGAGTTATTAGGAAGAAAAGGAAAGCAGAGACCCCAAAGGATGGGAAGAAGGAGGGAAAAGCCAAGAGCTGCATGACTTAGGTTTTAGCAGAGGTTAAGGTAGAAAGCTGAGAACAAGTAAATAAAAAAAGGGTGTGGGGACAGCTGCAAAATTAAGGAGGCATCTAAAGTGATGGAAATGGTAAAAGAGGATTTTAAGAAATTTCACTGAAATTTACAAACTGAAATTCCTGTAATATCTTTAAGAGATGCAAGTAGAGGATTGAAATAGCTTTTAAGAAATGTTGGTTGTTGGCGGGGCATAGTGGCTCAGGTCTGTAATCCCAGCACTTTGGGAGGCCAAGGTGGGTGGATCACCTGAGGTCAGGAGTTTGAGACCAGCCTGACCAACGTGGCGAAACCCAGTCTCTACTAAAAATACAAAAATTAGCCGGGCGTGGTGGGCCCCTGTAATCCCAGCTACTCAGGAGGCTAAGGCAGGAGAATTGCTTGAACCCGGGAGGTGGAGGTTGCAGTGAGCCGAGATCACACCATTGCACTCCAGCCTGGGCCACAGAGCAAGACTCCATCTCAAAAAAAAAAAAAGGAAAGAAAAGAATTGTTGGTTGTTAAGCTGTGTTTCATTGATTTTGATACCATGCAAATACATCAAAGATCATGAGGCCCCCCGCTTATCTCTGGGCAACATACATTTAAAGCAACAGCACATGAATGAGCAATGTAAAATGAATGAGTCTAGCATACAGCAGACTTTACTTCATGTGAACCACTCACGCTTATTCCAAACTGTCAGACAGACAATGTTTAAGAAATTGAGCTCTGGAGCCAAATCCCCTGTGTTCCAATGCATACTAGCTGGGTATTCAATTTAACTTCTCTGAGCCTTTATTTCATCATTCATTAAAGGAATAAAAAGAATATCTACAAGATAGGGCCAGCATGCCGATTACATGAGCTATAATCGCAAAACTCTTATATACGCAAAACTCTTAGGTCCTGACATAGAGTAAGCACTTAATAAATATTCATTTTTATTTGCATATGGTTGTCATTATTATCCACATCACAGTTTACATAAACACAGGGCTCTGTAAGTTTGAGTTTCTTACTAGTTGATCAAGACACAACTTTATCCCCTATGCCAATATTGACCCTCCTTCTACGCCTACTTCCATCCTCATTTCTTTCTCAGTTCCTTGGCAATATTTTCTGAAGCACTCATTGGATATGATTCTTTCTGTCAGGTATTGTTCATCTTGCTTCTCCAACAAGACTGAAAGCTCTTTTAGGAGCATGAGAATCATATTTTTTGAGGCTCCTCTCCTCAGCCTGGAGCAGTCCAGCTGAGCACATACTAGCCTCGGAATGTTCTTTGGTTGAATGGAATGGACTGGAGTTGGGTGAATCACTTTGTGGACATTTTGCTTTAGTGGTAATGTGCTTCTAACTGACCTCCAGCTCACCCTCATGTAGCCTACTGTCAAACCCAAGAAATGAACAGATGCTATCAGTCAGAAAGTTCTAAAATGCCATGACAATGTGTGCTTACAACTGGAACTACATTTAAAATGTCCTTAGCCTAATAGCTAATAGCTGTGTGTCTTTCAGAGCATCACAGGCAGTGTGGTGTAGTAGAAAGAACATAGAGTTAGAAGGTAGAAAATGCTCTTCTAGCATCCCCTGGTTGTGTAATGCACAGATTACTTACCACCCTGAGCCTTACATTTCTTAACTATAAAATGGGACAAATAGAAATGCCTGCTACATAGTCTTCCTGGTCAGACTAAAAGATACAAGGTGTGGGAAAGTTATTTCAAATGGTAAATGTATCTATTTAGTTATTGTTTCTATTATCAAATTTGAGAATCTACCAGAGAGAGGATGCCTTTCAGAAGAGGCACAGGGCATTAACCTCCCAGCCTGTGTTCAGCCTCATTAACATTCACCAAGAGAGATTCTGAGACTGCAGGAATGAAAAGGATGGAGGACGTGGGGGAAGTGGGTGGGAGAGGAACAGTTGGTGATGAAGAAAGAAAAATCTAATCTTTTGCTAATACTAAGGGCCCCAGCTTAAGAACACACATGCAAACAGTGAAGCGTGATGACCCGGGACCAGCTGGAAGACCTTCTGTACAAAAGCCGTTAACAACACTGCTTTCAGCTCCACAGCTCACCAGGGCCAGCTCAGGCCTGGGGATGCTGGAAAAAAGAATCTGGGGTCCCGCTAAGAGACCCAGCCTCATGGTCAAATGTCAACCCATCAATACCAAGTGAGCAGAAAGAAGCCTACTGCTTAGGGCCTTTCTTCGTTTTAATTATCTTTTGTTCACCCATCTGAGCAGTAAAGAAATCTCTTCTGCAAACCTTTCAAATCCCAATTCCCCCACATGTACCCACATCAGTGAAAACAACGTAAAATCTGTGGTTTTGGCTCATTGCCTTGGCCACATGGTCAAATAGGCCTTCGAAGGGATCACTTTTTTTTTTAACGAGTGTTTATGGAGTGACTGCTATTCATTCAACAAACATGTCATGAGTGCCTACTGCGCTTCTGGCCCTGTGCTTGGTGTTAGGGACATAAAGAGGAATAAAGCTCAGACCCAGAACTCAAACAGCTCCATAAGGGAGGTCAGAGATCAACATCAGTTAACACAGTGCCTGCTAGAAAAGACTAACAGCCTAAGAGACTTCTGGGATGAGGTGCTCAGTCAGCTCGGAGCAGAAAGAAAAGACTTCTCTTGAGTAGGAGCAGGGAAGGTTTTATCTCATGGTGGCCTTTGAGTGCTGAACAGTTTGGACGGGCATTTCTACCCATGTTTACCACATTATAGTAATAGCAAACTGTGTAGCACATAAGCTGACTGTGCCACACACATCAGATACTGAACTAGGGAGAGGCAAGCCCAGAATCATCAGCTCCTTGTCTTTGACAAGGGCCCTCAGGAAAGCTGCCTGACATATTTAGTCCTGCAGTAATTTAAGGGCCCATGGCTCTAACTGCCCTGGTTCAGCCACTTGCATCAGCTGAGTTCTAAGCACTGACCATTTTAAGCACTGGCCGAATATAACACACAATGGTCTATGATGAAAGTCCTCTGATAACTCCATTTTGCAGATGAGAATCTGAAGCCCAGGCAATATGGCTCCAGAGGCCATGCTCTTGACTTTGAACCTATGCACTCTCTGCCATGCCAAACCTACCATGCCTTACACCTGTCTGCCCTCCCACCTGGGCGCTCTAAAGCAGGGGCCATGTCCTATTCAGTTCCTTGTCTTCAGAGCCCAGCCCCATTCCTGACACCAGGTGAGCCTTGGAGAAGGCTTGAACTGTTGAGTTGAACCCACTGTCACCAGATGCTGAGGTCTCAGCCTGCCCAGTGGCGAGGACCCACAGATCTATTAAGTACTCAAAACTGGGAGGCCAGAGCAGGGGCTGGGCTGGATTGGGGCAGGGAGAGGCAAAAACAGAAACAACCCATTTCACAAAGCCTCAGTTGTGGCTTTTTGAGTCCGGGGATGAAGGCAGAGCTGAAATTTAGGAAGTGGAGGCCCCAGTCCTTCGTGACCGGGTGCACATGCGGCAGACCTGCCCTCGGGTGCACTTTTGTGGCTCTGAGGGCAGGATTTGGGCTTTAAATAATAATTGCATAGATTTGCTCAGTAAACACAGGGCAACCGTAAGATAATTACATGTTCTTACAGAGATGGGGCTCCATAATTACCTTCAGTGGCCCTAAAGTATTATTTAACACATATTCTGGTTTATAAGACAGAAATAATGATGAATTTGCCTGGTAATTACACAGCACTTCCCCACTACATATCCTGCCAGTAGCTGATACTTAGCCCATCATTAAGGGGCTAGCAGTTGCTTTGGTAAATAAGAAGTTCTTCTCATTATTGGTCTCCAGTCACATAAAGCATGATTAAAATGCCATTAGTGACATTTCTCCAAAGGGTAAATCCACAAGTCTGTGTGAGAAGCCAACTTTCCTTAGGTTGAATGTTTTATTTCTGTCTTTCTGACAGGAGCAATAGAAAGGAATCAATTCTAACTCAAGCATCTGCTCCTTGAAAACTTGTCCTTAATGAAACAGAGCAGACGATGCAAGATCTGCCCTGGCTCAGGGTCACAGGACAGGAGTTGCCACTGTTTTCAAGATGAAGATGATTCTTTAACTCATCCAGATGGTTCTGCCCAGTTGAGGAGGAGCCCAGGCCTGGCGCCACCACCCTGTGGTGGGCTGGGTCAGCACATTGAGGGCCAGGGCAAACCACAAGCTCTGGATGGGTCTTGCTGGCAGCCTCCTCCTCCAAGGATGGGGCCTGAGAGGCTCACAGTGAGCTGGGGCTCTTTGGAGAGGGGGGCACCCTGGTTCTTGGGCCATTTGCGGGTACATATGAGGAAGGAATGTACACACATCAAATACCAAACCAGGAAGATGCAAGCCCGGAACCAGTCTCTTTGTCCTTGACAAGGACCCTCGGGAAGGCTGCCTGACATATTTAGTCTGGAAGGCAGTAATTTGAGGGGCCATAGCTCTGCCCTGGGCTCAGTCACTTGCATCAGAAAGAAATTGACTCTTTGTAATCGATAGGGGGCTTAAAGAGGGTGGTCAACCACTATGGCTGGTGGGCAGGACAGGGAGTGGGCCCTCTGGAGCAAATAGGGCTCTCGTTACCATTCCATTCCAACCTATCCCATTACTGAAGGGAACGATTCAACAGCAAATATGAACTCAATTCCAAATCCCAGTGCCAAGGCAAATGGCCAGTCCCAGCGGCCTTTTTCTTTAGTAATGAACTCCAGGCCTCTGGCCTTGACTTTGGAAGTGACTTGACTTACCGTGGAAGCCAGCAGAGAGTAGTTGGGAAAAGTTCAGAGTTAGTGTCAGAAGATCTGGATTCAAATTCCAGCCCTGCTCTTCAATGGCTGTGTAATATTTGGCAGTCACCTCTACGGAACTTCAGTTTCTTCATTTGTAAAACAATTTGAAAAGACTATTAAGTTCCATTAGGCCAGAAACCACGCCCGTTCTATTCATTGCTGAAGTCCCCGCATCCAGCCCAGTGCCTGGCACCTTCCAAATCTATAATCAACATTTTTAATTGAATAAGACTAGGGAAATTCATTGCACAGTTAATTTACATAAATCCACTCATTTGCATTCAGTAAAAAGCAAAGCTAGAGAAAGAAAAATAACAATTTAAAATAATGAATTAATTAGTACAGAAGTTGTTGCTTGATAATTCACTCCACACATCTGTGCCCCAGAGTAATACCAAAGCCAGAAATGTGGAGTTGCTCTTCTCTAAGTTCCTGTTTGTAAGAATCTTGTACTGAACCCATAAAGGTATACTTTAATATTGCACTGTAGAATATATGCTCTCACTAAATAATATGCAATGTGTTACTATATCCATCCCACAGAATTTACAAGTATTACTGCATTTGTAATCCCAAAACTTTTAAAATTCTACTTTATGGATGATTTATAGGAGGTCCCAGGGACATTTTGATTATACCAGATTTTTCTTTAGATTTGACCTTGAGAGCCTTACCCTGCAGCATTTCGGTTATGTCACAGGGTCACAGCAAGTGAACCGGAATGTAAGTATTGTGATCTAGAAACACTAGATAAAAATAGCTGTTATCCTGCTCAGTGCTTTTCTGCACAGCTACTAAGCCTGGTCAAGGTCAAGAGGCTTGATTACAACCCAGACCTCTTGACTGCCAGCTTGAGCGCTGGCAGGCACAACATGATTTCCCTCAACAAAAACTTGTTGAGTAATTATTAGGCACTCAGCAAAGTGCCAGCCACACAGCGTCGTGTGAGAGAAATATAAGGCGGAGAGCACCGGCCACCAAATGCTCAATGATTTGCACAGACCAAATAAGCACCCAGTTGGCCCCAAAGTATGCAAACCTTGGCATTCTGCCTGAAGGTGGAGGCAGCTACTGGGGAGCTTGAGGTGGAGAAGCAGTCATACACATGCGGTATCGCCCACCAGTCCTTGCCACCAAGGCTCATTTCTTCCCTACCCTAAACTGCCTGTTAACTGTTGAATTTTTTTTCCCAATTCAAACCTTTCTTGTTTCCATTTTATTTCACCGTATTTCAAAAGAAGGAAGGAAATACAAGGTGACTTTTGCCTTTCATATTCTACCCACAACCCACTCCATGCCCTGTACTGTCCAGGAAGGCCCTGCAGACACAACCAGCAAGGCAGAGGAGGGATGTACAAGCCTACATTCAACTATGAAGTGCTACAGTGAACAGAGAGGGGGACATGGACTGTGGTCACCAGGAAAACCTCCATGGGAAGGTCTGAGTTATAGAAAGGCCTAAGAATGAACTTGACCTTGAGAAGCAGGCTATGAATTATATCTGTTGATTCTTCTTGTCCCACATCCATTCACCCTCATTCTCATAATAGGATCCCAAAGTCCTTTGGAGAAAGATCCCATTGCCTGGCCCTAAGGGTGAGCAGGAAACCCAGGCATGGAAAATCTTGGGAATCTCATCCCCTTGACTACTGTGATTAGCTCATGGATGAACATGTTTGTGTCCCAAGATGGCCTAATCAGTCTCATCTCCAGGACTATTGCAGAAGAAGCAATCTCTTTCTATCAAGTTGCTAACCTGGTAGCCTGAAGCAGCCAGGGACAGATCATCCAGTGCCTGCCTGAAACTGAAGCCAATAAAGAAGGAAACCTAGTCTAGACATGGAGAAACAGACAAAACCAGGTCCTAGGAAAATCATTTGAATCCAGCAATACCTGACTTTGATGTCAAATGGTCCTGGATTTTAAGTTGCGTTACTCAATAACTGTAGTTTGGGAATTGCTTTTTGGGGTTTTGCTTTTTGCTTAAAGCCAGTCCAAATTGGGTTTCTTTCATTTGCAGTGGAAAGAGTCCTAACAAATTGACTCATAAAAGAGAGAAATGGCGGAACAGACATAGAGAATGGCAAGAGCAAGGACGTAGGGACAGGGATATGGGTCTTTTTCTCAAGCATATACGTTGAGAGTCATAGAAGATAAGAGGCCAGGGAGCATATTATGAAAATACGTGATAGGAAGAGGCATTTGGACTTCCCCTGAACTTTTGAGAAGAAAATCCAGAGCTGAAAGTAGGAAAATACATGCCTAGACCCAAAAGTATCTCATGAACTGGCTGGTCCAGTTGCTGTTCCTCTCACACAGGGAAACATCTACCACATGCCAGATGCTGTACATCTGTGGTTAGCATTGTTCCTTTAAAGAATAACACAGATTCTTCTCTAGGCGAGCCACACATTTTCATTAGCTGTGGTCAGGGAGGGAACCAGGCTCCTTCAGATGAGTTTCAGCTGACGCTGTGGGGCATGTCTTTCAGGAAAGCTGATTCATCTTCAGTCGGTCGGCCATGAGGGATGCACACCTGTGTCCTAGGATGACTTCAGGGGAGGGGGAACAAAAGACCTTGCTGGGCTTCAGCCGCCTCTGCAGATGCTCTTACACTGGGGCTGACACAAGTGCAGCCATGCCCAGCAGGCAGCCAGCAGTGGGGTTGTTCAGCTCCCGGGAACCCCCACTGGGGGCTCTTCCTCTGAGTTCTGTCCCAACCAACAGCTGGGGTTGGGGAGACTGACATCTGGGCTTGATTTGATGCCCCACTTATCCTCCTCTCAGCTGTCCACACACTACATTCTTTAACTATTAGCTGAATGCAAGTTTTTGAAGATGCTTTGATGGTCAGGGTCCAAACAGGGATAGAGGTGCAATCACATCATGCCTACATTTGACAAGAGAATTCTGCTCCATGTGCTGAGAGAGAGAGAAAAAAATAGACTGATAAAGAACAATATAATGGGCATGGCCTGAGTGACCTGACCTTCCATTCCACTCACAGGGCGGATGCTAGAGTATGAGATGGTGTGTGTGAATCTGTGGTTCCCATGGTAAGTCTTGGTTCCTGCAGGCCTCTCACTGCATCAGCAGCTTGCCTGGCTGAGTATACCATCGTGTTGTTTAATGATGGGGATACATTCTGAGAAATGTGGTATTTGGCACATTGATCACCATGCATATATCATAGAATGCACTTACACAAACCTAGACGGTAGAGCCTACTACATACCTAGGCTGTATGGTCTAGCCTATTGCTCCCAGGCTGCAAAACTGTATAGCATGTGACTGTACCAAATGTTGTGGGCAATTGTACACAATGGGAAGTATTTGTGTATCTAAACATACTTAAACAGAAAAGGTACTGCAAAAATACAGTATTATGATCTCACAGGACCATCATCATATGTGCAGTTTGTTGTTGACCCAGGCATTGTTATCCCCCACATGACTGTGTTTATCAAAATAAGTAGAACTAGCTGTTGGAACAAACAATGCCAAAATCTAAGTGGCATAACACAATAAAAGCGGATAGTCTGCCCACTCTTACATTGTGAAGTGAATCCAGAGGCTCTTCTTGGTGGCTGTGCTCTGAGCAGTAATCAGAGGACCCAAGATCTTCCATCTGTGACACTGCCCTACCGAACACCCTGGAAGGGGATGAGGGCTGCCACTGGTCAGATTCCCCAGAAGCAGACTCTGAGATGGAGGTCAGAGTGTAGGACATTCATTAGGGAGTTAGTTGGGGATTAATGCCTGTGGAAAGGAGATAAGGATGCAAAACTGGGTAGAGGGAAAGGTTGAGTTGCCATGCAATCCCCCAAAATGGTTTCTGCTAGCTCTCTGGGAACTATGGAGCAAGGTGGCCTTTCATAGTTGTCCTGAGCTAGAGCAAGGTGATGATGCCATTAAACCTTTATGTTGATAAGTCATTGGATGCGGAAGAGGACCATCTTCCAGCAGCACTCCCTGCAAATGAGGAAATAACTTTTTCATCACTAAAGGGAGACCCAGGTGACCATCAAAGCATCCACCACAAGAGGACTAGAGGAGGGGTTGACAATCTTGTAGCAAATAATTTAGGCTTGGTAGTTCATGCCATCACTGTCACAACTACTCACTCTGCCATAGGCTGTATGTAAACCAAGGAGTGTGACAACGTTCCAAGAAAAACTTTATCTACAAAAACAGGCAGTGGGTCATAGTTTGCCAGCTCCTGGACCATAGGATCACAGAAGTAGTTAAGACAAGTCTAGAAGTGACTTTGGTCATTCCTATCCATATTCCATTGGCCAGAGCCCAGTCAACCAGCCACAGTTTAACTGCAAAAGGAAGGGAAATCTTTCTGTGAGTCCCAGAAGAAAACAAATGGAATTTGTGAGCATTCAGCCAGGCTATGCCACAGTGTGATTCTTGTGTTGAAAACCATTTTTTCAACATGATACAGCCCTGAAATATATTACACATTTTACATATCTATTACTAAATAAAATGATATGCACTTTACTTTAAAGGAGACTTATGAGATTTTCAAGGATATTTTTCATTGTGTGTGAATGTTGCTCCATGCACTGATTTTAGAACCTAAGCCTCATGTGCCTGTGACATCCCATCAAGTGAAGAGCACAAAAGTAAAGAGTTGGACAGACCCGGGATTACTGCTCAACTCTGGGTGGCCAGGCACAGATCCTTCTTGGTCATCAGTTTGCCCATCTCTAAAATGAGATGATAACAGTGCC
The DNA here is from genome assembly GCF_001698545.2 of Rhinopithecus bieti. Lineage (NCBI taxonomy): Eukaryota > Metazoa > Chordata > Mammalia > Primates > Cercopithecidae > Rhinopithecus > Rhinopithecus bieti. Next base: position 3,082,332 of record NW_016811898.1, read on the forward strand.
CACTTCGTGTGGTTTCTGTAAGGAAAAAAAGTGCTACAATATACATAAAGTGCTTAGTGGTTGGCACAGTGTAAGCACTCAATAAATAGCGAAGATAAGAGGAGGTACAGTTCATGACCAGCCTGGCCAACAAGGTAAAACTACATCTCTACTAAAAATACAAAAATGAGCCTGGTGTGGTGGCAGGTGCCTACAGTTCCAGGTACTAGAGAGACTGAGGCAGGAGGATCACTTGAACCCAGGAGGTGGAGGTTGCATTCAGCCAAGATCACGTCACTGCACTCCAGCCTGGGCAACAGAGTGAGACTCTGTCCCTTCCCCACCCCCAAGAAAAGAGGAGGGATGCATAATTTAGGTGATCAAAATCTGCTGTGGTTGGTTGGGTGTGGTGGCTAATGCCTACAATCCCAGCCCTTTGGGAGGCCAAGGCAGGAGGATTGCTTCAGCCCAGGAGTTTGAGACCAGCCTGGGCAGCATAGTGAGACCCTCATCTCTATTTTAAAAAAAACAAAAAACAAAACTAGCTAGCATGGATATGCACATCTGTGGTCTCATCTACTTAGAAGGCTGAGGCAGGGGGATCGCTTGAGCCCAGGAGGTTAAGGCTGCAGTGAACCATGATCATGCTACTGCACTGCCTGGTGACAGAGTGAGACCCTGTCTCAAAAAAAAAAAAAAAAAAAAAGTCTGCTGTAGTGACCTTATGTAAGTTGTGGCATCTCCCTGGGCCTTGATTACATCCTCTGCAAGAATGTGGATAATCAGGTGGTTCCCCTCAGCACACAGGCTTGAGATGAGTAAGAGTTTCTGTGGCTCCTGTAATTAAAAATAAATAGAAACTGATAGTAATATTTATCTGATAGGGTTGTTGGGATGATAAAGTTTATCTCAACGAAAATGTGTTGAGGGCAGATTATGTGCTAGGCAGCATAGTTGGCTCTAGGGAAACAAACATGAATAAGATATTGTAGCAGTGATCTACTGTCCCAGAGCTTGGTGGTTTCAAACAATTTTATTTTCCCCAGCTTTGTGGGCTGGCCAGGTGGTTCTTCTGCTTTCACCAGGGCTCACTCACACAGTGCAGTTACCTGGTTGCTGTGCACTGGGCTCAGCTGGGATGGCTGGGAAGCCTGTGCTCCATGACAGTAAGCCCCAGGGAAAAGCACTTCCCCAGCCTCTGAGTGTGTTATGATTGTTGACATCACATTGGCCAAAGCAAGTCACACAGCCAAGTCCCAAGTCAATGTGGGAGGGGACCACACAAGGGCACAGATACCAAAAGGAGGGATTCATTTGAGGCCATTACTGTAACCATTTACCACAAATATCTTATCTGTCCTTAAGAAGGGTGCTGTGAAATGTCCATCTTGCCCCTGCTAGATGTATCACTCTCCACAGCCATCTCCCCTGACATCTCCCAAGGAAGCGTTTATAAGATAACTGCCTGGTGAGCTTACGCAACATTGCATAAGTCTGACTTTCCACTCAGAGCATCAGACATCATTAGACTTATCTACATCATTAGATCACTCCTACCCACATTCCACTGGCCAGAATCCAGTCACATGGCCACACTACAACCGCAAAGGAGGCTGGGAAAGGTAATCTTTCTCCAGGTCTCAGAACTGGGGACTGGCACGGCCCTCACAGAGACTCCTACATTGATGCTACTTCTGCCTCCACAGTGTCCTTTACACTCTGGGAGGCTCGCAGAGGGATTTTCCTTTGCCCTTTGGCACTACATGGCTGACAGTTGTAGTCTGGGGGAAGATGGTGACGGTCTCAGGGGAGATGGTGGCGTTCACGGGGGTTGGGCTGCTGACCAGTCCTAGAGTAGGATGGGTTCAGGAGAAGCCAGACGTTGTACTAAGGTCCCAAAGTCTTGACATGAGCCCCTCACATGGACACTGGGTGGCACAACTCTGTAGAGAATGTCTCTGCTTACCTTTTGAGAAGACAATGTGGAGAGAAAATTGACCTTATCATTTTTCTAGGAAGGTAGCATTTTGTGGGTTGTTCTTCCTCAAAACCAGACGTTGACTGGGACTTGTCTCCTCTCACTACACAAAGGACAAGGTCTCATTTCTTGGGCTTTGGACATAACCTCTAGATCTCCAGGAAGTGTCCCCCATGGGCCCTCCTCTTGCCCTGTCCCCTATGTCTCTTGTCTCTCCTTGGTCCTATAGTAGTTCTCCCTCTTAAGATATTCCCTGGATGTATCTCTGTACTGCTTTTTTCTTTTTGGGGGACATTTGAACCCTCCCTAAAGAATGGGGGACTTGGAAGGGGCGTCACTGAGTGGCAGAATTAAATGATATGAAAGAAAGCAAGACCATCCAAAGACCAAAGTAATTCAGGCTAATAAGACTCAGAGGACAGACAGAACAGATATTTAATTGGCAGACACAACAGAACTGCTGAACCATTTCCTTGACCAACTACCCAGGGCCAGCTCCATAATCTGAAGGACCCAGTGTAAAATGAAAATGTAGAACTCTTTGTTCAAAAAACACAAGGAAAGAACCACTAGAGATATTAAAATATAAAGCTTTTCCTTCCACAGTCTCTCTTGCAACTTTTCATGATACTTTTCATTTGCTATTTAATGTCATTCTCAGTAAAGTTAAAATTTTACATCATTAGCATACATTTTACCATTCACCTTTATATTGTGCACTGACAGTTTTAAGTGCAAATATTAAGAGCATTTAACTCACATGCTGAATCCCCAAAATTATACAATTACGCAATTCTTATTTCCTAGCTCTTACATGCATATTTCATTCATACCAGAACAACAGAAATGGTGCACAAAAGTAACATAGGGTTAGGTGTGGTGGCTCACACCTGTAATCCCAGCACTTTGAGAGGCTGAGGTGAGTAGATCACTTGAGGCCAACTGTTTGAGACTAGCCTGGCCAACGTGGCAAAACCCCGTCTCTACTAAAAATACAAAAAATATACATATACACAATAAATACAAGTACAAAAAAAGTGAAATAAAAACAACTACTTTTTTTTTTTTTTTTTAAGACAGTCTCACTCTGCCACCCAGGCTGGAGTGCAAAGGTGAGATCTTGGCTCACTGCTACCTCTACCTCCAGGGCTCCAGCAATTCTCATGCCTCAGTCTGCTGAGTAGCTGGGACTACAGGCACATACCACCACACCAGGCTAATTGCTAATTTTTTTTTATCCCTCCCAAAGTGCTGGGATTATAGGCATAAGCCACTGCACTCAGCCTCATTTCTTAATATACACACATTCTACCAATACTCTCCACCTTCAGCTTAGGGATGAGTAAAGAAGGAATGAACGGAAAAGTAACTATGGATTTCCCTCTGTTCTTCATTTTCAGCATAAGAAAGGATATGAGAAGGTTCCTTTGTGTTCATGTTTTCTAGAACACCATTGCCTTCTTTTTCTTGTTCAAAGCAAGCTCTGGTTTGAACAGAAAGCATGGCCCTTGGGGCTGTCAGTGTCCCCAGTTATCCACCACATACATAACACACTTACCTTGTACTCACTCGAGCCTGACTGAACTCATGCCTCACGAGTCTCCCAGAATTTGTGCTCAGGGTACATCACAAATACTATATGCAAATGGGGTGGCAAGCAACGGCAGACAGGCAAATTAGGTATGTCTTCTACTCACACACGTGTCATTGTCCAACCAAACTTCACTTACCAAATGTGAGTTCAAAGATTAAATTATCAATAATTTCAAGATAGCAGCAGCAAAGCATTAAACCAAGTGTAAGGAGATTCTGAGCCCAGGGCCCTGCACATGCCCATGAAGCTGAAATAGTCTTTTGGAATTTTCACAGACACTTCCAACTAAACATGTTCCAAAGTCATGTCATGATTGACCCAGAGAACCACCATCAAATATCCTCTTGACCTTCTCTTCCCCATCTCAATAAATGGTTCCCCAACTTGCCCTTTTGCTGATATCATACACCTGGTGCTCATGCCAAATACCCCTCTCTCCCTCACCACAGCCCCTTCTCTCTACCACATTCAATTTATTGCCAAATTCCATTGATGTGTACCCCCAAAATATTTCCCCAATCTGCCCATTTCCATTTGCCCCCACTATTCCTCATGAAAGCCACCGTCAACACTTGTCTAGACAACTGTAAGAGCCTCTCAACTAGTCTCCATTCTTCCATTTTTGTCCCTTACAATCCATCCTCCACAAATGTTTTAGAGTGATCATCCTAAAATATAAACCGACTTCCTTCAACACTTGCTACTGAAATCCCTTCATTAACTGGCTCCTTCAGACCCTTCAAACTTCAGCTCAAATACTGTTTCCTCTGAGAGGCCTTCCTGGAGCACCCAAAACAAGGTGACCCTGCCCCATATGCACCCCCATGTTTCTCTCTTAGAGAGTCTGTTTGTTTCCTTTACCACACTTATCAAACCTGTGACTGAATTTGTGAGTGTTTATTGAGCTACAGTGCAAATTCAAAGAAGACAAGACTGTTCATTCACTGCACTATACCCAGCTACTAGCACAGCATTTGGTCCATGGGAGGCACTCAGTTTTTAAGGAATGAATAAGTGGATTCATGAAGAACAGAGAAGGGAGTGCTGAGACTAACTCCCCAGTCTCTGGTTTAGATGACAGGGAGCTCATGGGGGCACAAATAAAGAGGAGGAGTTCTCAGGGGAAAATAATTCACTCGGAAAAAGAATGAGCTGATGTGTATGAGATTTCTTCGTAAGCTACAGGCACCATATAAAGGTGCAATTGGAGGTAACAGCACCAACTCCAGTTAGTGTAGGCTGAGGTGACTGTACCTTCAAACAAATGCACTTTGAGGGAATGGGGCGCTAGAAATAGTCATACCCCGGTGATTCCAGGAATCGATTCTAAAGACACAGGGCCCAAGAGCAAGAGTGCAGGGACTTCAGATCATTCTAGAACTGAGAATAAGAAAGTCCTTAGGAAAATAGGCAAAGTTCTCTCTCTCTTTCTCCTTTTTCTCCTCCTCTTCCTCCTCCTCCTCCTTATTCTTCTTCTTCCTCTTCCTCTCCTTCTCCTTCTTTTCTTCTCTTTCTCTCTCTCTCTCTCTCTCTCTTTCACACCCTCACTCTCTTTTGTTCTTTCCCAGTTCCAGGTTCCCAGGGAAAGACTGTGATTGGTCCAGCTTTGGTCAGGTGCCCACGCCTAGTTCACTCAGCCAGGACCAGGGGGCAGAAGACTACTTCACAAACACAGCTTCCAGGTAGTGTATAAAGCCAGGCAAGCTCTCTAAAAGAGATCAACTACAAACTATAACATTAAGGGGTTCAGACTCGACTAGCCAGGCATGAAGACATGTCAAACGAGTGGTAGGGTCAAGCATTTTTTAAAAGCCCTGAGCAGGGAAGGTCAGTCAGGGAAGACTTCCTGGAAGAGGTGAGCCTTGAGAGACTGGCTGACTTTGGATGGAGCAGCTGGGAAGTGTTTCAGGAGAAAGGAACAGCATGAACAAAGGCCAGGGGGCAGAACAATGAAGCTAAATTGGTTATCTCATTTCTCTTCTGATATTCTGCCATGTTGCCTCATGGATCTTTATTGTGTAGTCATTTTTTTGGTAATAATCTGTTTGAGGTTTTGAAATCTTGCTCCTGGTCATCCTCCTGCTCCCTGTTGGGTAGACAACAGTGAGCACCTGGCTATTACTGACATCGTCTGTAGGGTTTGGGCCACAAGACTAAAAGTACATCCATTTTACGAGACCATTTACAAAGATTTCTCTGGCAGAGTTTTTTAGATTATGCTATTAATGGGTCAACCAATACGTTTTGTAAGTGACATAAAATACAGTGGAATAGAATATAGCAGAATTTATTGTAGGTAATAAGGGTAAACATAGATTTGTGAAACTTTTGTTTCAGTTCCATTTTTATGGATGTGCAGGTCATGGGGGAAATATACAAGAATATTGCTCTAAGAGGAACCTCAATCAGACCCTCCTTTTATTAACTTCTCCCTGTGAAATGGCTTTATGAGACAGACTGAGTCGGAAGGTAAGTTGGAGGGCCAGTGGCATTAACTGGATGTTTCCTAAGATTTGAAATGTTAGGATGGAAGAGAATCCTCCAGCTTTTGGGTTTTATGTTTTAAAGAGGTGCCAGAAATCGATGGCATGCTAAAATATAAACTGCTTCTCTCATCTTCCTCTCCTTCTTCACTCCAACTTCTTCCAACTAAACATGTTCCAAAGTAATGTCATGATTGACCCAGAGCACCACCATCAAATATCCTCCTGACCCATCTCAATAAAAGGTTCTACAACCTGCCCTATTGCTGACATCATACACCTGGCACTCATGCCAGACACCCCTCACTCCCTCACCACAGCCCCCTTCTATCCATCAACAGAGCTGTCAACAAGGAACAGACAAAACAGAAACAGGGTGATATGAAATATTGACATTTGAAGGAAATAGGATTTGCAGTTCCTCAACTTCAGTGTGGATTCCCCTGATGAACTGTTCTTGGAAACGCCTTCACGGTGACTGGTCATGACCCTTAAACTGTCTCTCTAAGACACAAAATGACCAGACTGCCCTCCCATTCATGAACGGAGAAACCCAAATCTTCAGACAACCACATGAAGCATTCGAGTCCACAGACTGCTCAGGATAAGTCAGTCCCTGCTTAGCAAGCTCAAGAAATATTCAGGCTCCCGGCTCCTTGGTCAAGTTCTTAAGAGCCCACAAATCTCGCTACACCCTTCCCTGCCCATGGAAAATTGCAGTGTTTGGATCAGCGCAGCCACTGAACAAATGGCTAGTTGGCCTATGAGCCGCACCTTGATCATTTCACTGTGGGAGGCCAGTTTCTTAAGAATCCAACATCAAATTCCCCAGGCCCTCTTTTCTCATTAAACAATCCAGCTGTTTCCTGCAGCCGCCTGCAGGGATGACAGCATTGGGCTGGGAGACCCGGCTCCAAGACCAGTCTCCAGTGCTGTCTTAGCCAGTTACTTAGCCAGAGCTCAGTTACTAGTCTTCTGTCCCGTTGGCATTTCATTTCTTCATCTGCAGAATGGGAGAACCTCTTCTCGCTTCCCCTACAGGGCTTGTGGAGAGGATCAGCCGGCATGACTGCCACTTCTTTTGTTAAGCATAGGGTGGTGGTAATGTTATAAGCCACTCTTCCTGGCGGGAGTGGGGTGGGAGTCTGGAGGTGGAGGGGGAGGGAGGGGCCAGGGTAGGCACTCAAACCAAATGCTGACCCAGTGATACCTTCGTTGTACTTGGCCCTTGGCCCACCCACAACTTTCCCAGCAATCTTGCCGCTGCCGCACCTTAAAACCACCCAGCAAGAAGAGGGGGAAACTATTTCTCTCATTAAAGCCCTCAGGTCCTCCCTCTGAAACCAGAGCTTCGGGGAGAGCAGCAAGTGAGCAGTGACTCAGTGTTTAGTCTGTAGCCCTGTGTGTGCACACGACGACTTAGGAGGGTCTCACTGAGCATCCAGGGCCGCCAGTGAGAATCTGTGTGGGAATGAAGCAAGTTCAAAGGGCAGCTGAGCAAAGATGCTGGTTCGGGGGCAGCGGGGGGAAGAGGGTGAGGAAGGAAAGGTTTGAAAGGCTGCCTTGGGCACGGGGTCAGGCCTGGGATGGGCTGGGGTCAGCCGGGATGGCATCCAAGTAAAGGCTTCTGGAGCCAACATAAGGGTGTCTGGCAATCAGAACGCTCCTTCCCAGTGGATCCCTGGAAGAGAATGTAAACAGCGCGTGGGCTCCTCGGGGCCCCGTTCGTGACCAGAGCCGAGTTGGGGAGGACTGCTGGCTCACCTCGGGCTTCTGGTCAGACCCCCCACCTCGAGCCCTGGGGGCGCCAGGGATGATACCCCCATGTCGCAGCCATTCCGGAAGTGGAAAATGTAACCTGAGAAACATCTGCTCCTCTTCATGGGAGTAAATGGGCCTTGGTGTGTGCGTCTCTCCTTCCTCCTCACGCCTCCCTCTTCAATCTCTCTTTCCTCTCGACATTTATAGAAATAAAATGTGATGCCAGGGCTTGTAAACCAAATCCCAGAGATAGCTGGGCCGTGGGTTGAACGTGTGCTTCACTGGATACCACAAAGGCCGGCCTGCCAGGGGGAGGCGTGTCCCCGAGAAGAGGGAGGGAAGGGAACAGGAAGCAGAGAAAGAGTCGGAGGTGTGGAAGGAATCCAGGGAACAAGGATAAGCCAAGCTCACATCTTGGAGATGTCACCACCTTCTCAGTCCATCTGCCTCGTGAGAGCTGAGGAGGCTTTGGTTTCTCTCTTCCTTACCTTGGAACTTCCTCAGCCCCAGCGTGCCTTCCGCCTGCATCTTATTTCTTAGGGAACTTACTGCCAGGACTCAGCAAGTCATAAATAATGGTAAAATAAAGACTATCTAGTGGATGTTAAATAGTTCAATGAATTAGGCTAATAAAATGTCTTCCTGCTTTAACCGAAAGGGACCAGTCAGGGCAAAAACAGCTGTTCCCTGCCGGCGACTATCAACTCAAGCCCTGCATTTTGACCAAGATTTGGGTCAAATTGAGCATCCCTAATTATTTTCTTCTATGTTATGGAAAAGTCTAGCTATTCTCTTAGGTCTCACCTCTTATTGCTCTCTCGCTCAGTTCCTGGCCATGTCAGTCTCTGTGCTTCACTGGCACACCAGAGACACTCAATGCTGATTACTATGAAGTCTTTTAGGAATACATTATTGATTCAGAGACTAAAATGTGAAAAGAGAGTAGTGACTAGAACAAAGAGGTCAGTCACTTGCTGCTCTGGATGTGGAGAGATAAAACCAAGAATAAAATATTCTTTGTGTCATAGCAAAAGCCAAGATGCTCAATTCGCTTTCTTCATAGTGCATCATTTTCTAATTGCCAGACACTATAGAACATGTTTTATATGTATCTCCTGGTTCTCCCACTAGAAGATAAGCTCCATGAGGGGAGAAACCTTGCCTTTTGGGGTTGATTATTCACCACTGTATTCCTATTGTGCAGGACAGTGCCTGGAACATAGTAGGCATTCAGTGACTATTTATTCAGTGGATAGGTGGTTGAGTGAATCTCTCTGAACAGATTAGATCAGGGATGAGGAAGTGAAATATCTAACTATACAAACACAATGGGCATAAACAGATATGCACACCCCCACATAGAGGGGTCTGTGAAGGTTTGTGAGTGAATATGATGGCAAGATAGGAGTTCTCTGGCTCTACCCACCCCCCGCCCCCCCCCCCACAAAACACACACACATCCACAGAAATCCAGCTAGTAATTATCCATAGAAAACAACACCTTCATGAATATCCCAGAACTCTGGAGTGAGGCTAAGACACCCTTTGGGACTGCAGAACTGAGGAACGCCTCATTTGAAGGGTAAGAATGATGGTTTCTATTTGACCTCATCAACTCTGCCCCAAGCAGGCATTGCACCACACACAGGATTCCCCTGGCCCCACAGTGGACATTCAATTTTCCTACCATTTCGGACCCCCTGCAGGAGGCTCATCCTTGTTTCATCCCATGGGAAACACTGGGAGTACCAGCAGAGCTACACTACCTGTTAAAAAAAAGTAGTAGTGGGGCTTATAGTGACAAGAACCCAACCCACTGTTGGCAGTGACTCTATATTCTAGCCAACAGTGGAACCACATAAAAGAGACTACCCAACAGCATAGCTCTGCAGGAAGCACTGCCTACAGCTCTGTAAGCTCAAGTCCCTAGCCAGCTCCCCCTCCCAAACTTCATACTCACCTTAAGCTTTCTCTAGGGTGGGTGGCAAGTGCAGGTCAGTATTTACCCATGGAGGGAGCATCTGGCCCTGCACAACCCAGAGGCTAAGCTGTGATCCAACCAAGCCCCAGCTCTCCTCAATCCCTCTTCAGGCTGAGAAGCAAGTGCAAGTCAGCATTTACCCACATATGGAACATCTGACCCCACACAACCCCAGCAGCTGAGCAATGACTCCACCAAGCCTCAGTGCTCTGCCTGAGGCTATGTTAGGCTGGGAGGCAAACCCAAGTCTACACATATCTGTGGGCATAACCTCTGGCCCTGGCCACCCCATGTGGCCAAGCAACAACCCCAGAAATCTCACCCAGCCTCAGGGCCCAGCACGCAGCCCTGACCAACTGCAGATTACAAACAACAGTACCACCCAGCCAAAGAAGGCAACCTGCAATCCTGCCCAATTAGAGATGACCACAGAGCCCAGCCAGCAGCTGTGCCTGACTACGGAGTCCAGCCAGTGGTCTCAACAGACCACAGAGCACAGCCAACAGTACCATATAACCTTAGATCACAAGAAATGGCACAGCTCAACTACAGAACCTGACACTAAAGTCTGTCTATATGGGATCACTACCAGCTGGCCTTCCAGAATCCAAGGCTAGATTAAATAGTAAAGGTCTGTCACCACCAAAGAACACCTGAAAAGGCCAGAAGAAGTGGTTATTTCCTCAGATGCACAGGCCCCAATTCAAGAGCACAAGGATTATGGAAAATCAGGGAAACATGACACCATCAAAAGAAATTAATAAAGCTCCAATAGTGGACGCTGAAGAAATGGAGATCTATGCAATCACTGACAAGAAATTCAGAATATTCCTCTTAAAGGAGTTCAGGAAAATGCAATATAGATAGAAAGTTAAATAAAACTTGGAAAACAGTTAACACAATGAGAAGTTTGACAAAGAAATAGAAACAAATAGAAATTCTAGAGATAAGGAAAAGAATAACTGAACTAAAAAACTTAATGGAAAGTGTCAACAACAGATTTGATCAAACAGAAGAAAGAATCAGTGAGCTTAAATATAGGACATTTGAAATTATTCTATCAGAGGAGCAAAAAGAAAAAGAAAAAAGAAGACCTACAGGAATTATTGGACACCATCAAAGGAACCAAATTTCACATAATAGGAGTTTTGGAAGAAGAGAGAGGAAAAGGCCCAGACAGCATTTGCAGTGACCTGGATGAGATTGGAGACTATTATTCTAAGTGAAGTAACTCAGTAATGGAAAACCAAACATCGTATGTTCTCACTGGTACGTGGGAGGTAAGCTATGAGGATGCAAAGGCATAAGAATGATACAATGGACTTTGGGGACTTGGGGGGAAGAGTGGGAGAGGGCGAGGGATAAAAGATCACAAATATGGTGCAGTGTATACTTCTCAAGTGATGGGTGCACCAAAATCTCACAAATCACCACTACAGAACTTACTCCTGTAACCAAATACCACCTATACCCCCCAATAACTTATGGAAAAATAAAATAAGATAATAAAATTTTTAAAAAGGAAGAAAATAGTGGCTGAAATTTCCCTAAATCTAAGGGAAACGACAATTCCAGGTACAGGAAGCTCAGAGATCGCCAATCAAATTCAACCCAAAGAGGAGTTCACCAAAAAACAAGATAATCAAATTATCAAAAATCAAATATAAAGAACGAATACTGAAAGCAGCAAGAGATAAGAACACATCACACTCAAGGGAACCCCAGTATAGCTATCAGTGGATCTCTCAGCAGAAACCCTGCAGACCAGGAGACAGTGGAATGATATATTCAAAGTGCAGAAGGAAAAAAAAAATGCCAGCATAAGATACTTTGCTTTCTCATAAAATTTAGGTCTCTTGAAAACATGTGAAGTAGATACTGATTTTATTCCTATTTTATGGAGGAAGAAACCAAGGCCTAGGGAGGTTGAGCTACTTGTCCAAGTTCACTCAGCTTGTAAATAGCAGAGCTGGGTTTTGAACTCAGTTCAACTAGCTTCCCAGGTTCTTAACCACCATGACTGCTTTATCTGTTTTTATAGTATCCCAAAACTACTGGTTAATACATTATTACTGATATAATAATTATAAACACGGTGACCATATCGTGGGTGCTTAGTTTGCTAGGCATTGTTCTAAGAATGTATTACTTATTTAATCTTACTTATTTAATTCTTATTCCTATTCTTATTCTTATTTAATCTAATCTACTTGCAAAAATGTATTCCTTTCTGCAAGTGCTGTGGAGTGAGTACTATTATCCACATTTTGCAGACAAGAAAACTAGGCTGATGCAAAGTAAGTGGTAGAGCTGGGATTTGAACCCAAGCCTACTAATTCCAACAGTGGGATATCTCCAACTCCCTCCTGGTATTCATGTCTTTAGCCATTAGACTGTCTGGGATTCCTGTTTTGACTTTGCCTTTGCCTTTTCAGGTGGACTAAATACCTCTTCTATTCTCTATGTTCTGTACTATATATTTCTTGGGACCTATGGTAAGGAAGATTATTGGGAAAGTACAAAGAATTAATGTTGATGCTGTCAACCTCTACCTTCTAGTATGTCTATCAGGGATAGCCCTGGCTTTCTGCCCTTTTCTACAAAATAATCAGATGACACTCCCATAAGGACCTTCAAATTAACAGACACTGTAAGAATGCTGCTCTGCTAGAATACCCTTGGTTAGAGAAACTGTTAACTGGGGTGTAATCTCATTAATGAGAAGAATGGCTTCATCAAGTGGAATCTGTTTGAAATCATCCCTGTAAACAACCCCTAAGCAACACAAGGAGGAGGAAACATTTGCAGAGAAAGAAGTACAGATGCTAAAGAGAATGTCTTTTGGCATGTAGGTTCAGAACCTCTAAATTTTATCACAAAACCTGAAATAAACCACACACACAGTCGGAAAATGAATAATTCAGAGAGATGCCTCTGGGTATTTTCCAGGAATAAGTGTGTTACACTGTTCCCATTAGAATCAACATTGTCAGTGTGAGGCTTACACGCTAACTGAGCTGGTAAATGCTCCTGCGTATAATTTAAGCAATCAAGGAATGATAGTAATAGCCCCTAGCATCTGCATAAATGTATGATGTGCAATACTTTTTTGCATATATTGTGTTACTTTATCTTTACCACAATCCATTGAAATCTACAGGACTTCCATTTAGATATAATAAAACTAACGTTCAGATTTTAGGTTTCTTGAATTCAATCCATTGTTTTTTTCTATTACTCTTAAATGCAAATAATAATGATAGTAACAATGACAACAATAATAAAGGATGCTAAGGAAATGGCGTGGGAAAGCAGATATACTCCCTCCACAATTCTGCCTGGGTTGTGCCTGGTGTATTGGCTTCTTGTACTTTATAAGAGATGATGAAAATGAGTTAAATGGTTGTGATTCCTCCCTTCTGTATGATTACAGTTAAATAAGGTAATAGTGCTGCCTATCTAAGGAACATAAACTTATTTATTCATCAATACAAGGATATAGGGCTTTGCTAGCACATAACAAACTTTTAAATATAAAAAATTAGCTGGGCCTGGTGGCGGTTGTCTGTAGTCCCAGCTACTCGGGAGACTGAGGCAGGAGAATGGCATAAACCCAGGAGGCAGAGCTTGCAGTGAGCTGAGATCGTGCCACTGCACTCCAGTCTGGGCAACAGAGTGAGACTCCGTCAAAAAAACAAAAAAAGAAAGAAAGAAAAGAAACTTTTGTGCAAAATTACAAAAAGATGCCTTGCCCACTGAACTGACACAATGCCATGCAAAGACACAACTACTAAGAAACACAGCACTGGTTGGATTTTATCTCCCACTTGCCCTGTAGGCCAGGAGCACTGTCCAGTACACAAATTGCACAGCCAGAGGCAGAGACTCACCCTCTAGAGGAGTAGACATATATGAATATTATTACAGCAGTCTAATAAATATCATTGAAAGAAATTTGAGAAAGGCACCACAAGAAGGGAGTGGAGGTCCATTTAAATTTTTACTTTTAATACTACCATTGAGGTTTGAGAAAGCCCAACTCATGCCACCCTTTCTCCCTGCTTCTGAATCAATTGAGAGACAAAATTTTAAAAGAAGCTAACATTAGAGAAAGGTCTATGGCCAAGTAAACTTCTTCATAAGAAATCCCAGAATCAGACCAACTTACCCACTTGGTTTGTTGCAAAGAGTGTTGGGTTGTCACTGGCTCCACGTTGGGAACTAGCCACGTAAAATTCAATTCTTGGAGAAGCTAAGCAGAATGTGTGTTTCCTGCAAAGTGGATTATATAACAGAGAAAAAGGGAAGAAGAGTTTGAGCCACTCATTCTCAGTTGCTTTTCCCAAGTTTACCAGTGAAAATTTTACTTCTTTTCACCTGGAAGGAATGAGGGAAGAGGTAGAGAGTGTCCAGCAGCCTTACAATGGCAGAGTTCCTCCCACATGGAAAGAAATACTGGGTCTGGGGAAAAAACCCACCCTATCCTCAGCCCCCACTTAATTATGATGATGTCATTCATTTCTATCCCCAGCACTCAACCATGAGCGGGAAATAGGTGTGTTTCTCTCTCCGTTTCATCTCCAGCACCTGTCACAGAACTTGGCACATAGTAGGCACTCAATAGACACTTGTTGAAAAATAATGATTACACGCTGACTAGTAAGATCAGAAAGTTTCCAGAAGGGAAATGGCACTTGAGTTAAGCCTTGAAGAATCAGTAACCAAGAAAAAGTGATTGAGGGGAATTGCACCATAGTTCAACAGGGATAGCAGGGTCTGTGACAAGGGAAAAACAGGAGATTGTAGAGTATCTAGTATGTCAATCAAATGGGTTATTGGAATGCAAAGGGAATTAAGCAAGGATGAATCATGGAATAGTGGAGTAAAGTCAGAGTTACCACAACAGCAATTGCAACTTCCCATATATGCCTCCTCCAAACCATCCCATTTAAATCCCATTTAAATGGAGATGCATCAGAAGAGAAAAACATCTTCAACAGAGCAAACAAAAGAAAAGCAAAGATTAAATTAGAAGAAGTTCTACTGACTTCTTTGTGGGAGGGGGTCCACTGGAAAGCACATTCTGGAGTCTTGTCTCTCATGTTCCACCTTGAACCGGAGCACCAGAACCCTCAAAGCCAACTTACTGACTCATTCACACTGTCTCTCCAAACTACCCAGAAACTGCCTTTTGAGATAGCCAGATCCCTGATCCTCTCTTCACCCATCAGCTCCTCCATCTGCAGATCATTCTAGAAATACTATTCCCAGCATTAACATGGCACTATCTCTAGATACTTGGGTGTGTTGCAAAGAAAACAGTTCTGAAAGGAGTGCAAGCAGGAAGGAGGGGCAAGGAGGTGGGAGGAATTTCTCAGGGCCTTTGGTTTTCAAAGATTACATTAAAAAATGCCGTAATTCAGAGAACCCATCAGTGGGAACAAAAGATCACCTTGCTCAGGCATACCCACACTTGAAGAAGGGCACACCTGAGCTTTGGGCTTACATCCTAGAGGAGGGGCCTCCTGGTATCCTGGTGGACACTAAGTGGCACTAAAGATGCTAATTTCTCCAGCCCTCTCTACTGGCAAACTTGAAGCTAGGATAGACCTAAAGGTCTCCACGGAAGGGTCAGCAAACAGAAAGAAAAACTATACATTTATGAAAATATTCTGCTGCTCAGAGGACAGAGCAATCTTTTGAAGACTAAAAGTAAAACAACACTGATAATAATTTTCTACAAGAAACACGAAGTGTTTAAAAGACATGTATCCGCTTGGCATCCTTATCATCACAAGAGGACAGAAGAAGCAGATGAACTGAGATGAAGACAGAGGTGCAAAGAAAAAGACAACCATTGCTTCATCAGGCATGGATTCAGCACCTACTATGTGCCAGGCACTGTCCTAGGCACTTGGGATATGGGAGTGAAACGAAGCACATACAGAGCTCTGCCCAAGGAGCTTAGCAGGGAGGAATAGACAACAAACAAGCAAGATGAACAAGGAAGTTATTTAGCAAATTAAAAGGTCATCCGTCCTGTGAAAAGAAAAGGTGGGGGGGTCACAAAAATAGAGCAGGTAGGGGATGAGAAGTACTGGGTTGTGAAGTTGCAGTTTGTAACTTGCAGTAGGATATTTAGGGCAGGCTGGACTGAGATGGTGGAATTTGAGGAAAGATTTGAAGGTGAGGAAACAAGCATATGGGTATCTGGGGAAATGGTGTGTCAGGCAGAGGGAACAGCCCATGCAAAGCCCCAGGGGTGGAGGGTGTGTCCAGGGTGGTTGGAGTGAGCAAGGGAGGAGATGGGGACACAGGGTGAAGAGAGACCATACTACAAGGCCTTAGAGGCCCTTGTAAGGCTTTTGACTTTTTCTCAGCAGGAAGCAGGAGTTCCTAGGGATTTAGGAGATGTGTGGCATGATCTGATTGACTGTTTTTAAAAGATTATTTGCATGTAAAAAATTACTTGCCTGCATCTCATTTAATTTACACAGCAAACATATGAGGCATGTGACATTATCTCCATTTTACAGATGAGGAAACTGAGGCCCAGAGCAGGTAATAAATTTACCTAAAATTACTGATTTTGTCATTGTTAAAGGTAAGATTTGAACCCAGGAAGGGAGATGGGGAGATGCTGGTCAAAGGACACAATGTTTCAATTATGAGATGAATAAGTTCTGGGATCTAATGTACAGCGTGGCAACTATTGCTAATAATACTGTGTTTTTGCCGGGCACAGTGGCTCACGCCTGTAATCCCAGAATTTTGGGAGGCTGAGGTGGGCAGATCACCTGAGTTTAGGAGTCTGAGACCAGTCTGGCCAACATAGTGAAACACCGTCTCTATTAAAAGTACAAAAAATTAGCTGGGCATGGTGGCATGCACCTGCAATCCCAACTACTCAGGAGGCTGAGGCAGGAGAATTGCTTGAACCCGGGAGGCAGAGGTTGCAGTGAGCAGACATCATGCCACTGCACTCCAGCCTGGGCAACAGAGCAAGACTCTGTCTCAAAAAGTAAAATAATAATAATACTGTGTTTTTTACTTGAAATTTGATAAGAGAGCAGATTTTTAAGTGTCATTCTCATCATACACATACACACACACACACACACACACACACACACACGGTAATGATGGGTGGTGATAGATGTCTTAATTAAATGTGGTAATCACCACACAATGTATTCATATATCAAAGCATCACCTTGTATGTCTTTAATATACAGTATTGCTTTTATTTGTCAAATATTTTAAATTATAAAAGAATACTACAAACCTTTAGAAGTTATATTTTAAATCAGAATAATTTTCTTATAAAATACTAATTCTCAAAATGAGCAGGGGCTGTAGGCCTCACCAATTCAGGCTTCCAGAAGGAAATCTCAAAATACATTTTGAGCTTAAAATGAAATTTCAAAGTAACTCATCATTCTTTGAGTGTTCTGAACTTATTTCCTGAACACTGCCTTTTAAAAATGAAAGGTACATCTGAGCTAGACTCAAATCAGAGGCAATTATTCAAAGATGATGAATAAATTGAACTCATATATTAACAGCTCTGAATAGACCTGAAAATTCTGTAAAGTAATTAACTGAAAATTACTTCATGGTAATATGGTACTTTCAGTTAATATTAAAAGGATCAGTTACCTGATTCATAAATTTTACTGCTAAGATTTTTGGTACAACAAATATTAGTATTGTGACATCTTCCTAGTATGGGTATCCACTGACTCTAAATGGGTCACTCTGGGTGCTGTATTGTGGCTAGATGATGGGGGTCAAGGATGGAAGCAGGATAAAGTTTAGGAGACTAAGCAGTAACCTCATTGAATGAAGACAGTAGCTCAGGCTAAGATGGAAATAGCAAAGTGGGGAAAATGGACATATTCCGGATATATTTGAAAGTAGAGTCAATAGGATTTCCTGAAGGATTGCTTGTGGTGTATGAGAGAAGAGTCAAGGATGTATCCAAATTTTTCGGTCTTGGCTAGTCACAGTAGCTCACACCTATAATCCCAGCACTTTGGGACGCCAAGGAGGGAGGATTGCTTTGAGGCCAGGAGGTTGCAATCAGCGTAGGCAACATAGCAAGACCCTGTCTCTACAAAAACAGTTAAAGAATTAGCTGGTCACAGTTGCACATGCCTGTAGCCCTAGCTACTCAGGAGGCTGAGGCAGGAGGGTCACTTAAGCCCAGGAGTTTGAGGCTGCAGTGAGGAGTTTGAGGTATGTCACTGACTGCACTCCAGCCTGGGTGACAGAGTGAGATCTTGACTCAAAAAGGAAAGTTTTTGGCCTAACCAACCAGAAGGATGGAATTTATATCAATTGACTAAGTTGGGGAAAACCTTGAGGGGAACAAGCTCAGGATGAAAATTAGAAGTTCACTTTTTGACATGTTAAGTTTGAAAAATCCATTAGACATACAAGTGGAGATGTTGAGTAGTTGGTTAGATGTGTGAGTCTGGAGTTCAGATGAGAGGTCTGGGATGGAAATGTGAATTTCAGAGTTTTCAGCATATGAATGAAATTTAAATTCATTCATGAGGCTGGGTGGGATTGTCAAGGGAATGGGAGTAATAGAGAAGAAGACCAAGTCCAATTATTAAGGCTGTCCAACAACAACAGAGGAAAAATCAGCAAAGGAAACAGGAGTGGCTAGAGAGACAAGAGTAAAACCAAGAGGGTGTGGTACCCTGAAAGCCAAGAGAAGTAGTAAATCAAGAAGGAGAAAGTTATTAACTTTATATATGCAACTGATAAGCCAAGTAAGATAAGGACTGAGAATTAACCATGGCATAAGGTCTCAGGTTAGGCTTGGGGACCACAGTAGCAGAAACCCAATTGGAGTGGGCTTACGAGAGAGTGGAAGAAAAGGAGAGAATTTTGTTTCAAAGGGAAGCAAAGAATAGAATGGCTTTGGGGAAGTAGAGTCTCAAGAATTTTGTTAGTTTTTAACGATGGAAAGGATAACAACATATGTGTATGTTTGTGGGTTTAATCTAGTCATGAGCAAAGATTGCTAATTGATATGGTTTGGTTGTGTCCCCACCCAAATCTCATCTTGAACTGTAACTTTCACAATTTCCACATGTCATGGGAAGAACTCAGTGGGAGGTGATTGAATTATGGGGACAGATCTTTCCTCTGCTGTTCTCATGATAGTGAATGAGTCTCACAAGTTCTAATGGTTTTAAAAATGGGAGTTGCCCTGCACAAACTCTCTCTTTGCCTACTGCCTTCCATGTAAAATGTGACTTGCTTCTCCTTGCCTTCCATCATGATTGTGAGGCCTCCTGAGCCATGTGGAACTGTAAGTCCATTCAACCTCTTTTTCTTCCCAGTCTTTGTCAGCAGCATGAAATGAACTAATACAGTAATATAGGAGAAAGAGGGAGAATTTCTGGAGATATTCTTGAGTGATTGGATTTAGAAAAGTACATTTACAGTAAAAAGAGAGCAGGCAAGGAGAGTGGGTGTGGGTGCTGATACAACATGGATGGGAGGGTAGAACTGTCATGGAATAAAAGACTGGGTGTGAACATGGAAACTGGTTAAATATGTTAAGGTACTTATGAATAACCATTACACACATTTTAATTCAAAGCCCCAAACTACACTGAAAAGTAACATTTACATGGTTTTACAAAAAAATATATAATGATGATGATGATGACTGATGAAGATAAGATGAAAGGTAAACTAAATCTTCACATACCGGGTGATTAAAAATTATCATTTGGCCCTCAACTCTGATAATTAGAGAAATATAAGTTTCAATACATCTTTTATATTCTCAAAGACAACTAGATGAAGACAACTAGACTGCAGTAGAACATAAAAGAGAATTCTTAGCTTTCAAATTACTGCTGAAGATAAGTAGTAAACAAAATCATCTATATAACCTGGAAAAAATGAAGAAGGAAATAGGAATACATAAAATCAGAAAGCATAAAATAAAATCACTTGTGTGATACCAAAACATAAGTAGTATAAATAAAATGTGTTAATTAATCCTATTAAAAGTCATAGACTTTGAGTGTATAAAAAAGAAAAACAATGTTTAATTACATACTGCTTGTGAGAGATTCACCTAGAAGAAAAGAGCCTAAAATGGTTAAATATAAAAGGACAGATGAACATCTTACCAACTGATTTGCAATGCCTCAGCAAGGGGCAGGTGGGAGAATGGATTCATGATCTCAGTTTGACACCACAGCTTCTAACTCCAGGGAAAGTCATAAACAGAGCCAGTAAAATCAAACTATCATGGTTATTACTCCATCTCCACCTCTCTCTTGGCTTTTTTCTTTGATTCTTACTGCTAGGGTGCCTCTTACATACTCCTAGGACCCTGACCTATCTGTGGGCATGTTAGGTTTACAGTTGAAGCTGGAACACTCTTCGACTTAGAACTTGTCACAGCCTTTTTTGTGTACAAGCTTTTTTTTTTTTTTTTTTTTAAAATTTTTTTTTTTTTTTTTTTTTTTTTGCCACAATGTATTAATGAAGTATGTAGGGGTTGTCCAGCCTTGCTTTTTTCCCACAAATTCCTCATGTTTTACTTGGTGAAAGCTGATTTGACCTCTAGTTACTAACCTGCTAGATAGCATTCTTTAACCCAGAGCCCCTGTGTCCGCAGACATACAGGCAGACAGGAACAAAGAGAAAGCCGGGGTATCATAGCCATTACAGATAATGCAGAAAGCAAAGCAAAAGTGCGTTGTATATGGGACAAAGAGGGTCATTCTTAATTGATGCAAGGTCAACTCCACTGGAATGAAGTCAATAATTTTTACGGACCTAGTGACAGAGTACCACATTAATAAAAACTGCTACTGCATCCTCTCAGTTGCCCTCATTTCTATTTGCATTGTGACAACCTCCCAGCTAGTCTCATGGCCTCCCATCTTGTCCATTCTCCAATCCACTCTTGCCACTGAAGCCAGAAGAAGATTTCTAAGTGCAATCTGACACTGATAAAAACCTTAACTGGTTCCTATCCCCTTGGTATAAAAGGCCAAGCACCTGGCCATGGAAAAGCCCTGTGACCTCCCCCAGCCTCATAGCCCACTAGTTCCTGCATCTAACCTTCCCTCTAAACTACAGGCGGTTACCAGAACCCAGTACCCTGGTTTTTGCTTCCCTACCTTCGTACATTGTGCTTTTTCTATCTGCAATGGACTTCCCCAGCCCATTCTTCCAGCCTTTGTTTGCCTGGAAAAAATTCTTTCTCACCCTTCACAACCCATAAGGGACATCTTCCCTTCTAAAGGTATTATCTAATGCACCTTCAGGCTGAGTTAGGGGCCCTCTTCCCTTTGCATCCCCCCTCAGAGCACCCAGCATCTGTCTTTTAGCTGCTTGTTCACTTGTGTGTAACATCCACTAAGCTGCGGGTGTCGGGCTATGATTGCAGAGGTTATACCTTATGCTGTTCCCCTGGGAATACTCAGCATCTATTAATAGCACTGGTGCTTGGCACATGCTAGGCCTTCATAAATGTCTTTGAATGAATGAATGAATGAATGAATGAATGAATGAATGACTTAGAAAAGGCAAGGACAGAGAATTGGCAAAAGGTCTTCAACAGAGAGGAAAGAAATGAGTAAGACCCATTAGGGAGCAGGGCAGAGTCTGATGCTGAAGCCCTCATGTTCTCTGAGTGTTTTTTTTTTTTTTTTTTTTTTTTTTTTTGGAGAGTCAGGGGAGGGGTAATGACTTCTGGAAATCTTCCAGAAGGGGACAGACCCTCAAAGGAATGGAGTCAAGCTAAAACAGTCTAACCAATGAATCAAGAATGTGAAATCAGGATGCCCTGAACATCCAGGAAGTCTGGTCACTTGTCTCTATAATCTACATGAGACAGGCCAAAGCCACACCTAGAATGAGGCCTCCAAAGTTAAAAGCACTCCACTGGAGAAGAGGAGGTTAAATAGCTAAGCAGCCTTTTTCACTTCTGTGTTTCCTTTCAGGAGACATGAGTCCTTTGTGAAGTTTGCAGATTCGAAGGATAGCAGAAATCCTCTCATTGGGTCACTAAGGACAGGTTCTGTCATTTTGTGGCCGCCATCACTGCCATCCAGGATCATAATTATGGGGCAGCCACTGAAGGCTTGCTGCAGGAAAGCTTCTGCTCCTTCTTAAGCCTAGAAGAAACCCGTATACCTAATCTCTGCATTCCCCAGCAAGCTCTGCTCCACCCACCTTCCTTCCTTCTTTTCTATCCCATCCCTACCTCCCTATACACTTGTGTGCGTGCATGCGCACACACACACGTGCACACACAAAAAACACACCCAGCCCCAGTCCTTGCCAACTCATAAACAGCTGTGTTCTCATAATCAGACTGATATGAGGTCTATTTCTCTTGAGTTACGAAGAAAATGTTTATAATTGACAAAGTCAGTGAATGGTTTCCTAGCAACTTCTTATGTAACTATAGTGAGATGATCTTGATCTTCTGTCTCTTACTCTGAATCTCTTACCTTCTCTTTCATATTCTCTCCCTACCACTAAGGATTTTTCTTTTTTCTGTTTTAAGTAGCAGAACATTTTGAGAGTTTGATAAACACCGGGACTCTCTCTCTGGGAAAATACATGTAAACACATACATGTTCACTCACTATTCTGTGTATATAATTAAAGGACTTCACAGAGTCCCTGAAACCTGCCCATGAAATCCGGCCCATAACCATGTCCCACACACAAAGGAATATGCCATTTGTTTGGTATCTCTCCCATCCAGGAAAGGAGAAAAAAATGATTATTCCTGCAAAAATTTGATGAACTCAGCTCACTTTAAACGACCTCCTCCATCCCTCCCTGATATCACACATTCTAATTTCATAGCATCCCCGGTCCTGACCAACAGGATCTGATTTGGCTGCCTCTCCCTGTGTCCCCCTAAAATGAGGGAAATGTGAACACACTTTTATGACAGCCTAAAAAAGAAATGCCATCAAGATGTTAAGGCACCTCCAAAGGCTTCCAAAGCTTTGGGAGTCTCCTCACCAGGCTTCCTGTGGTGAGCCAAGCCGCCACTAGGCACTGACCATCCGTGAATGCTTAGGATCTGTGCGTTGGCCACGTACAGATGAGAGCCGCCCTCCTCTCCTTCACTCATTCCCATAGCCCAAGGTTGACGTCAGCGCTTCATGAGGCCCAGGGGACTCATAAATGTCAGCTGTTCTAGGGACAGCCTGATGTTCCTGATCATTCAGTATCATTCAGTTGAAGTATCTCCTTAACCAAGTCATTTGTAAAATAAGAAACAAATGGAATAAAGAAAAATATTAAAATTATTATTTAGCTAAGCGCAGTGGCTCACGCCTGTAATCCCAGCACTTTGGGAGGCTGAGGTGGGCGGACCATGAGGTCAGGAGATCAAGACCATCCTGGCTAAAACGGTGAACCCCCATCTCTACTAAAAATACAAAAAATTAGCCGGGCGTGGTGGCGGGCGCCTGTAGTCCCAGCTACTTGGTAGGTCGAGGCAGGAGAATGGCGTGAACCCAGGAGGTGGAGCTTGCAGTGAGCCTGGATAGCGCCACTGCACTCCAGCCTGGGCAACAAAGCGAGACTCCTTCTAAATAAATAAATAAATAAAATTATTGTTTAGTGTTTATTATGTGCCAAGCACAGGGTTAGATGCTTGCTCTACCTATCCTTCTGTATTTTTCACAAACAACCTTCTAAGATATAATGTTAAGATGTCAATATGGTGTGGTGACTAACCAGGCAACCTTTGGAGACAGAGCAACCGGGTTGGAATCTCATCACTACCATATATCAACTGTGTGGCTTTGGGCAAGCTGCTTAACCTCTCTGTGCCTCATTTTCTTCATCTGTAAAAGGAGGATACCAACATTTTTAAAATACCTCTGTCACAGAGTTGTCATTAGGATGAAATGAGCCACTACCTATAAGGCATTTGAAGAAGCCTCTGGCAATAGTAAATGCTCAGTACATGTAAGCCACTGTTTCCATTTTACAGATGGAAAGTAAGCCTCAGTCAGGTGAATTCTGACTCTCTCAAGTTCACATTCTCAAACTGTATATCCAGCAAGTAATCCTGAGGCCTGCGATTATGACTACTCCGTGATGCTTCCAAATATTCTTGAATATCAAACTTTTTGAAATGATCACCTTTTAAAAATCAGTATTTAGGATGCAGCATCATTCCTGCAATATTCCTACCAAAAACACAAATCACAATCAACCCATAAGGAAACATCAGATAAATCTAAATGGAGTGATCTTCTAAAAAATAACTGGCCCATACTCTTGAAAAAATGTCTAAGTCACGAAGACTTCCATATTGAAGGAAACTAACGGGGATATAATGACTAAATTCAACACCTGATCCTGGGTTGGATCCAGAATCTGAAACATGTTTTTTCTTTTTCTATAAAAGATAG
Source organism: Rhinopithecus bieti (assembly GCF_001698545.2). Classification (NCBI taxonomy): domain Eukaryota; kingdom Metazoa; phylum Chordata; class Mammalia; order Primates; family Cercopithecidae; genus Rhinopithecus; species Rhinopithecus bieti. Next base: position 3,106,540 of record NW_016811898.1, read on the forward strand.
CAATTAGATCAATTGGCAAAATTTAAATAAGATCTATGTTAGTTAATAGTATTAGTAATAGTTTTATTTCATAATAGTTATAGTTAATAGCATTATATCAATGTACGTTGCCTGATTTTCATTATCGTAAAAAAAAAATTCTGGATTCTTAGAGAAAATCTGCACTGAAGTATTAAGAGGTGAAGGGATGGCCAGGCGCAGTGGCTCACACCTGTAATCCCAGCACTTTGGGAGGCTGAGGCGGGAGGATCATGAGGTCAGGAGATCAAGACCATCCTGGCTAACACGGTGAAACCCCGTCTCTACCAAAAATACAAAAAAATTAGCCGGGCGTGATGGCGGGCGCCTGTAGTCCCAGCTACTGGGGAGGCTGAGGCAGGAGAACGGCATGAACCCAGGAGGCAGAGCTTGCAGTGAGCCAAGATAGCGCCACTGCACTCCAGCTTGGGCGACAGAGTGAGACTCCGTCTCAAAAAAAAAAGAAAGAAAGAAAAAGAGCTGAAGGGGCATCATGTCTACAATTTCCTCTTGAGCAGGTCAGAAAAAGAAATGCTAACATGTATACAGAGACAGAATAATAAGGCAAATGTGGTAAAAATGTTAACCTTTGGGAAATCTAGATAAGAATATTCAAGAAATCCCTGCTATTCTTGCAACTTTTTTTTGTAGATCTGGTACTAACTCAAAATAAAAATATTTTTAAAGAAGGAACACAAAAAAAAATCAATCTTTTCTCTGTCCATATATGCTCCTGAGCATGCAAGGTGTGGAGCAGAATTGTTCTATGTTTTCACCTACAAGAGACTGCTTCATTCCAGAGAAGGCTTCCTTGTATTGATGCTAACACAGCAGAATTTGCTTTTCCAAGGAAGAAAATCTCCCTAAACTATCAATTAAGCCTTTTATAGAAAAAGAGAGACATTTTAAAATTGGAAGACACTGCTCTCTCTTGTCTAAGAGGACATAGCAATGCCTCATCTCTTTCCCCACTTCTAAAAAATGTCCACCCCTGGTTACACTCATCATTTGACACCCACTCACAAGACCCTTTTTTGTCTGCCAGATTTTCATAGGCTTCTAAAGAATGCAGTGAATTTGCTGTTGCTGAATGTAGTTCATTTGCACAGAATTCCTCACCCCTTTTTCTCATCTGTATTTTCATCATCCATGCCCTTTTCTCCAATAGGCCACTTGACAGCAGAACTGGAAAGGGAGAGAAGGAAGGGCAAGGGTTGGAGGGGAGGCTGCAACTCATTCAGTCAAGAAGCATTCATTTAATGAGCACCTACTATGTGCTGCCAACTGGGCCAGAGAACCAGCTGGGAAGAAGGCAAGCCCAGCTCTGCCCTGACAGAGTTTTCACTGAGGAAGATAGGTGAAAGCTGCCAACCAAAGCATGGAGAGTGTTGCAGAAGGGGAGGTATAGGGTGCTGGGGGTATGTTGAAGGGAGCCAACTTACTCTGCAGAGGTCACAGAAAATCCTACGCCAGAAGGATGGCCTTGTGTCAGTTAGGTCAAAGGAAGTCAGAGAGGGCGAAGGAAAAAGAATGCTTTTCACTCATAAAAATAAATACCCATACTCTCTTTAAAAAAACAAAACAAAAACAAAAATAATAGTACTGTCTGTGGAACTGTAAAATAGTACGACCACTGTGGGAAACAGTATGGCGGTTCCTCAAACAATTAAAATTAGAATGATGTGGTTTCCATCTGCGTCCCCACCAAATCTCATGTTGAATTGTAATCCCGTGTTGGAGGTGGGGACTGGGGGGACTGGTGGGAGGCGATTGGATCCCAGGGATAGAGTTCTCATAAATGGGTTAGCACCAACCTCTCAATGCTATTCTCATGATACTGAGTGAGATCTGGTTGTTTAAAAGTGTATAGCATCTCCCCCCTCTCTCTCTTTCTGCTGCTACTGTCATGTAAGATGCCTCACTTCCCCATTGCCTTCCACCATGATTGTAAGCTCCCTGAGGTCTTCCCAGAGGATGATACCACTATGCTTCCTCTACAGCTTGCAGAACTGTGAGCCAATTAAAACCCTTTCCTTTATAAATTACCCAGTCTCAGGTATTTATACCAGTGCAAGAACAGACTAATACATAGAACTACCGTATGACCTCCACAATCCCACTTCTGGGTATACAACCAAAATAACTGAAAGCAGAATCTCAAAGAGATATTTTTATACTTGTGTTCATAGCAGCATTTGCATAGCATAGCAGCCAAAAGGTGGAAGTAACTCAAGAGTCCATCCATAAATGAATGGTTAAACAAAAAGTGGTTTCCACACACAACAGAACACTCTTCAGCCTTTAAAAGGGAGGAAATCCTGTTCCATGCTGAAACATGGAGGAAACTTGATGACATTATTCTAAATCAATCACAAAATAAGTAGGTCACAAAAAGACAAATATTATATGACTTTCTTATGTGAGGCACCTAGAATAGTCAATTCATAAAAACAGAAAGTAGAATGGTGGTTGCCAGGGACTGAGGGGCAGGAGAAGGGAGAGTGTTGTTTAATGCATAAAGAGCTTCAGTTTTACAAGATGAAAAGTTCTGAATATCTATTTCCAACAATATGAATCTATTTAACACTTAACACTACTGAACTATACACTTAAAAATGGTTAAGATGGTAAATTTCACGTTATTTTTTGTCTGTTTTGAGACGGAGTCTTGCTCTGTCACCCAGGCTGGAGTGCAATGGCGTGATCTCGGCTCATGGCAACCTCTGCCTCCCAAGTTCAAGTCATTCTCCTGCCTCAGCCACCGAGTAGCTGGGATTATAGGTGCTCGCCACCATGCCCAGCTAATTTTTGTATTTTTAGTAGAATCGGAGGTTTCACCATATTGGTCAGGCTCTTCTTGAACTCCTGACCTCAGGTGATCCACCCGCCTCGGCCTCCCAAAGTGCCGGAATTACAGGTGTGAGCCACTGCTCCCGGCCCTCATGTTGTTGTTTTTTTTTTTATACCACAATTAAAAACAAACAAACAAACAAAAAAACCAATCACTGAATTCTTACCCAGATCCAAGTAATCCCTGTCAAACAAAACATTCAGATGGATGATGAAGATAACGATGGCTACAGGTCAGGTGCTCTGGTATTCTTCTGTGTCTGATTCAGCCACAAGTAATAGAAAAGTGGCTTCAGCAATAAGGAATGAAGACAGGTATTTGTAACTGGTTTATCCAACATGCTGTATTCAGTAAGTGCTAAGCAGTGTTGTGCCCCTCTGTCCCTGGCCACCACCATTCTACTTTCTGTCTTTATGAATTTGACTACTCTAGGTGCCTCACATAAGAAAGTCATTTAATTCACATAAGAAAGACACATTTAGTCTTTCAAAACTTCACTAACAGCTCACAGCTCCCCAAACCCAAACTGTGAACCCCTTGATTAGGCAAACAATGGCCCATAGGACAAATCCAACCAGCGGCTTGTTTTTTAAATGAAGTTTTATAGGAACACAGCCACACCCATTCGTTTCCATATTGTCTGTGGCTGCGTTCACATTATAGCAGTAGAATGGAGTAGGTGAAACAGATAGAGTTGATGAGTATTTGCAACAGAGACCCCAAGGCTCACTAAGCCTAAAATGTCTACTCTATATTCCATTTACAGAAAAGTTTGCTGACCCTGCCATGTATGATAGCTTGGGAAGAGTCCTTAGTTTTTCCGATTACTATTAGGTATTAACTAATCATCTCATTTACCATGTGATAAAAGTCCAGCCCAGTCAAATATCAAAACCTCAATTTCACATCCAAGTTAAAGGTTCTTCCTCATTTTCCAGCCCCTCCTTTTTACCCAGTTCATGCTAGGCTGAAGCTAGAAAGTCTCTAATGAGTAGGGAGGACAGGGGTATCTCTCTGTTCCTTGCTCCAGCTGTCTCTCGCTTGCTAATGTTGCCTCTCTGATCCCTATAGGGCAGAACAGGAATAAGAGGAAGATCCTAATCAGTTGGTGCCATTGTTACCTGGCATTGTGGCCATCTGATGGCAGATGGAGACATTTTTGTGGTTATTGGAGACTCTCGCCTTAGCTACTTCCTGCCGCACCATTTTTGAGCAAAGATAATCCACCTGCCACTGACCAATTACCGCCACCTGCCCCCATACACCCTACACAGCCCTCACCTGCCTTGAACTTCCAAGGGCGAATCCTTCCGTGGTGATCTGGCATGGCTTCCCCATCTGTTCCCTGCCACGGAGGCCTCCACTCTTGCTGTTCTGCCACATAATGCTCCACCAGTTTCTCGCCTTTAAACTTCTCCAGGCCAGAGTCTGGCAACAGTCCCTGGGTCTCCCAAAACATCCAGGCATCCCAAAGTTCTCCCAAGAACTCTCCAATTATGCTCACCTCCAACACAGTGGAAGCCTGGAGCCTACAAGTTTGCACAGCTGCCAGTGTGGGTACAGTGGGGACGTATTAATGTCTGTGAATCATTCTCTTCATCTTAAACCAAGGGAAGGGGACCTAAAGAGGATAATTCACAGACAGCAATGGCTGTCAATGAAGGATAGTGCTGTCTCCCTCACCCGCTTCCTGAGGACATTTGGCAATGTCAGGAGGCACTTTTGGTTGTCACACCTAGAAGGGTGCTGCTGGCATCTAGGGGGCTGAGGAGCAGGGATGCTGGTAAACATTCTACAATGCACAGCATAGCCCTTCATAACACAGAGTCATCTGGTCCAAAATTTCAGTAGTTCCCAGATCCAGAAGTCTAGCCTAGAACTTCCCTGGATATAATGTTGGGAGGAGGGGAGAGGTGCCTGTAGGACTAACTTTCAGGGCCTTAGTCAAGAATAGAAAAAAACTCCCATTAGATAGCCTCTGTTACTTGTATTAAGAACTCCTGAGGGAGAGCGGCTCCTGGACGGATTCACCCATTAGCTCAATGATGTATTCGTGGACCCTTTTTTGAGGGCAAAGACTTCTTTCCACTGTACCATATTCACTGTGCCAGCCCATCTTCCTAAGCTTCCTTGCCTCATGTTTCCAAGATAACTGATCCACCTCCAGATATCACTTACCAACTATAGGCTCGAAGGCAGTAAAAGGAAATCTTCCTCCTTACCTTTTTAATCTAACCAGCAATGATAGCCATTCCCATCCCCCAAATGATCTCCCCTCATGCCTGCTGGCCAGCGTTGCATCACCTGGCCACACTCAGACTTTCTGAAGGCAAGTGAAAGAAGAGTACTTTCACCTGAGTGGCTTTCACACTTACCCCTGGGGGTGGAGAAGGACCCAGCCTTTCCAGAGTAGTATGGCTGTCATTATCTGAGACCAAATTGTTGTCCTTGTGGCAAGTACAAAAGAGAAATAATGACTGTCAGGCAGGAAATCAACAGTGTCTGCCATATCTCCGTCCAGTTTCTCCAGCCTTCTCTCAAAGCTTGGACAACTTGATTCTCACATAGAGGCTCTAGGGCAGTGGTTTCTCTACCTTCAACATGAATTATCATCACCTGGAAAACTTGTTTAAAAAAGTTACAGGTGTTCTGTTCCCACAGTAGCCCTACCAGTCAGAATATCCATAATGGAATCCATGGGTCTCTATGTTTAAGAAGCTTCACCCATGATCCTGGTGCCCATCAAAGTCTAAGGATAGCAGTTCTAGTACAAATCTTGACTCTCAGCTGAAGAGATTTGAGCACTTACAGCTCAAAGCTCAGGGATACTGCAAATCATGCACTTCTACTATTGGTCTAGAGCTTGTGTTTCAAATTTAACTATATGGATCCCTAAATCCAGACTCCATGTATGCTGTAAACCTGACAACTTAAGTCCTTCTTTAGTGCTACTACTATAATTACTAATTACTATTATTATTGTTGCTGTTGTATCTATTTCTTTATTATCACATTTACTATTTATTGAGATCTTGCCATATGCTGGGTACTATGCAGAACACTTGACATCATTAGCTCATGTAAAGTGAGCTATTGTGGTAGCTCACTTGAGCATTGTGGTATAATTTTAAAAATATATCTGGTCTTTGTTCCCAGTTCCTGGCACACAGCTTTAAAAACTCTGGGAATTTCCTGAGTGATAGGAATGTCTTTGTTATGCTAATAAAGTGGCTCCTGGCAGTTTCCCTAGATAGATTCAGGATGGGAGCTGCTCACCAAGAAGGTCAGTCATGTGATTATAGAGCCGGAACTTTCAGCACTCTCTTCCCCAACCTCTGGAGAGGAGAGGGGCACTGGTGACTGAGTTCAATCTCTCAACCACTGATTCAATCAATCATGACTACAGAATTGAGACCTCAATAAAAACTTTGAACAACAAGGCTCTAGGAGCTTCCTGGTTGGTGAATGCTTTCCTGAGTTATGTGAGTTGTCCTAGTGAATTATCACACCTGAGAAGGGGTCAGCCCCCACATTTGTAGCCAAGTTGGACGAAAGTATGAGTAGCCTGGGGACCCCAAGTGCAGCTGACATCTGAAGTAGGGGTAGTCTTGTTGGGAACCCTCCCTTTTAACTTGTGGGATCTGACACTAACTCCAGGTAGTTAGTGTTAGGATTAAATTGAATTGCTGGACACCCAGTTGTGGGATAATTGGTGTTGAAATGCACTCATAGAATCATATGACAACAACTTTATCAAGGGGATCATTATTCCCATTTTACAGATGAGAAGCTGAGACTGAGAGTGGTTTTACATTCCCATGATCACATAGGAGGAAGCAGTAGAGCTCAAATTGACACACATACTTGTTTAACTTGATAGCCTGAGCTCTTAATCTAGGGTGATAGTTTAGTACACATCAGGGAGGACCACTCACATTTTGTGTATGTGAGTGACACTCCTGCTGTTATGTAATGCAGAGCCCTATAATCACTTCCTTAGCATTTGCCAAACTTGCCCGATCAGACTCACCTGGGGCATTTATAAAAAACGAGGGATTCCCAGGCCTCTCCCCTGAAGATTCTGATCCAGTATGTTTGGGGTGGAGCCTGGGAATTTTTACTTTTAACAAGCTCTCCAGGTGATTCTGACAATCAGGCAACTTTTGCAAACGCTGCACTATGCTGCCTCAATCACCCTCCTTGCCTGAATGTATCAATCTACCCTATAATCCAGCCTTTCTGTTGCCCAATTTCTTGGAGCATCTGACACACTCCTGTGAGAGACTCTGAAGACCTGGATATAGCCTTTTCCAATTTCCACACTGTCACTCAGTCCTATACTTGGAAGAGTTTTAATGAATCACGCAGTATGACTCCAACTCAGCATGTCCAAAGCCAAATCTGTCAACAGCCCCACTCCTGCTTCCTGCTCTTCCTCCTACATTCTCTAACTTAGTGAATGACCCACCATCCACCCAAACCACCAAGCCAACAATCTTTGGTATATCTGTGTCCTTGTTCTCCTTCACTCTTCACATCTGGTCAGCATTTCCTAGTGATTTCTACCTCCTAAATAATACAAACCAGCTTCCCCTCTCCTTTTCCACTGCTTATATAATATCCCATTCCATTTTCACCTAGACCAGCTTTCTAAAAGGCTTTATGCCTTCATTCTTTGTCCCCCACACCCAGCCCATATGTATACCACCCCATAGGAGGAGACAGATCATATATTCCAAAGGTGAGTGCAATAATATCTCTCATCTCACATGTTCTTCTAGAATCTTGCTACCTCCATCAAGAAGAGGGATGTATTTCCCCTTCCCTTGAATATGGGTTCACTTTTGTCACTGTCTCAACCAATAGAGTATTCAAACTGATGCTTCATGACTTCTTAGGCCAGTTCCTAGAAGATGACTGAGATACCATCTCGCCTACTAGGACACTCAAGTTTGACATCTAAGCCCTCAGGTAAACAATCCACTTCCCTGAAATTGTCATGCTGGGAGGAAGTCCAAGCTAGCCAATGCAGAAAGACAACATGGAACAGCCCTGAGACTACACAAAGACATGGAACAGCCCTGAGACTACACAAAAGAGATGTCCAACCAGCCCCCAGCTTCCCCAGCCCTGCATTAGTCCAACTCCAGCCACTGGGTGCAACAATATGACAGATCCCAAACCAGAATTGACCAGCTGAGCCTTTTTCTAATTCCTTTTTTTTTTTTTTTTTTTTGAGGCCGAGTCTGGCTCTGTGGCCCAGGCTGGTGTGCAGTGGCACAATCTCGGCTCACTGCAAGCTCCGCCTCCTGGGTTCACGCCATTCTCCTGCCTCAGCCTCCCGAGTAGCTGGGACTACAGGCGCCCGCCACCGCGCCCGGCTAATTTTTTGTATTTTTTAGTAGAGACGGGGTTTCACCGTGTTAGCCAGGATGGTCTCGATCTCCTGACCTCGTGATCCGCCCGCCTCGGCCTCCCAAAGTGCTGGGATTACAGGCGTGAGCCACCGTGTCCGGCCCCTTTTTCTAATTCCTGACCCAAATACACTATCTGAGATTATAAAATTGTTGTTGTTTGAAGCGAGGAAGTTTTGGGGGTCATTTTTTTAATGCAGCAATAGCTAAACAGAACTTCCTCAATAGGTACAAATGGACAGAATTGTACAAAGCAATACTATTCAAAGTGTAGTCCCTGGCGAGAGTGAACTGTGTGTTACCGATGTTAAGTGGAAAACTTTAGAAAAAATAAATGTAACACTATTTATTTGAGCAAAGAACAAGTCGTGAAGGGGACAGCACTCAGAACCAGAAGAGGTTTTGAGAGCTGCGCTCTGCAGCGTGGGAAGTGAGGTTTTATGGGCTGAACACAGAAGTAAAGTGCAGAAATAACTTGATTCATTACAGACAGGTATTTGCCTTACTGGGGCATGGTGGGATCAGTTGGATGTCTGTGATTGGCTGAAATTCAGTTATTTGTTACAAAAAATACTCCTAAAGTAGGTTTTGGCTTGTTCAAGTACTAAGTTAGGTTGCAATTTGTTACAAAAACACAGGGACGGCCCGGGGCTGATGCTCTCTGGTTTATTTTGCTTTCACAACAGTCAGTCTGGAAATTGGGAGTATTTAGAATCTTTCAGCAGGGTGAATGTATGCTTCTTGAATCTAACCATTAAAAAATGGACAAACCTGGGTTCAAAGAGCAGTCAACTTTTGACTGGTTGATCAGACACAGCCATACTGAAAGGATGAAAAGGCTCTGTAGAAGGAGAAAGAACACCAGGCAGAGGCAAGAGTATGAAAGGGGTCCTCGCTTAATGCAACAAACAAGGCAGCATGTGCACAGGACTGAAAGAAAGGAAGGTATCCTTAGATGAGAGCTCATCTTAGGAATCCCTTTAACTGGAAACAACAGAAAACCCTACTCCAGAGGTAACAAATTGTGGTTTCCTTTTCTCATTGTATAAGAACAGCGTCAGTGACATTCTCATAGCCTCTTGGCACTGGGCAGTTCTGTGCACATTAGCCAGTCTTCCAATTGCCAAAACTTGCAACTTTTAGACTGCTTTCTCCAAAGTCACAGAAGATCTACCTGCCCTCAGGTAGCATAACTCTGACGTGTGTGTCCTACACTGGCCCTGGAGTCCCCAGCAGGACTAAGCTGCAGTTGCCCACAAGAGATTGTACTTAATAACTCACTCGATATTGGCTTACTTCCCCCCTTTGTCTCATGTTCTCTCTCCCTTATCGGTGTTTCCTGAGAACACTTACAAATAAACTAATTGCATCCTGTGAAGCTAATGCAGCATGAGTGAGATAGAAAGTGATAGGTGATAATGCTGGAGAAGGAAACAGGGAACGGAGAGGCAGAGAGGCAGGGACTTGTCCAAGGAAAACACAAACTCCCATGGCAGAGCTGGAATGAGACCCTGCCCTTGGGATAGCAAAAACAGTCTTGGTGAGTCTTCCTACAATGACTTTACCTGAATTCTTACCTCTCAGGACTTCCTCTCCTCAGGCAGCACCCACCAGAAAGAAAGTCTGAAACTGAGACTACCAGATCAAAAACAAACAAGCAAACGAAAAAAGACCCATAGGAGCTGGGAGTGCCCAACCGAGTACATCCACATCATCCAGCAAAAGAAACAGAGCCCTTGAAGTCAAACAGACTGGGTAGCACACACCTCCTCCGTTTGCTGGCTGTGTGACTAAGGGCAGTTTCTTAACTACTCTGTGCCTCCTCTGTAAATATCAATGTGTTAATAATCCCACCTCTCCGGATCATTTCAAAATAAAATGCATAACATTGATAAGTGCCACGGTCTTGCCTGACACACAGTAAGTGTTCAATAACGGCCAGCCTCCTCTGCAATTGCTCCACACACTCTCTTTCACAACCAAATGGAAGATCAAGCAAAGATTTTTGGCCAAATAATCGACTCCATTTGTCTGGCGCGGCTCAGCCACTTGCTTCACATGACTCTTTCTATGAGGCTAATACCTCATTACAATAACATTGTACTCTAATACCAGTGGGCCCATAAACAAAGGCCCAGCTAAAATAAAACCATTGTAATCATGGCCCAGATTTAATCACTGGCTAGTGGGGTCCCCAGTGGTTTCACCAAGAGCCAGGCAATAGTCAAATAATCAAACTGCAGATGCTGGGATAGCAAATCGGCTTAAATTTAAACAGTGGCAGAAACCCAAACTACAGCAGGGAGAAAAGAGAGATGAAGAGGGGGAGATGTAGACTTGCACAACGTTGGAATTTTCCTTCCATGGCCTCCCTAGTTAATTGGCCCATAAAATAACCAGGCTTGTTAATGAATAATAGGCTCGTTCCTGAGAGGCACCTAGATTAGGCGGTCGCTCTGGGCCTGCTGGCTGTGGACCCTGCTGCAAGAGCTGAAAGGGATCCCAAGGGCAACATGAAGGCAGAGGCATTATGATCTCCATCCTCCTGAGAGCTCACAGGCACTCAGCTACTTAGAAAGAGGATCCTGAGTCACAGAATCAACAGTGAGAGGGAAGCAGAGGCAGGTCCCTTCTAGAGGGTTGAGGGAGCCGAAGCTTATACAATTGGGGGACCCTCTTTGAGAAAAATCAAACAAAACTGCATAGAAAATATGCTCAGCCATCCAGCACCACCTTGTATGAAAGTATAGTCAAACTTTCAGACAAGACCTCAGCCCTGGCTGACATGTCAATTACAGCCTTGTGAGAGACAAAAACAGAGAACCCAGCTAAACCATGCCCAGATTCCTGACCTCAAAAACTGGGAATAATAAACATGTGTTTAAGCCACTGTTTGCTGTAATTTGTTATGTGGCAGCAGACGAGGGGTAGAAGGAAGAGGATAAAAAAAGAAGATACCAAGGTCATTTTGCTAACTGGGTGGGGCAAACCTAGAGATGTTATTTTATTATGCACTCAAATTTTTATAGAATTATTGGAAAGGTACCTTGGAGGTCGTTTCATCAAATTCCTTGACTTTTAACTAAAATTGTAACTGGACTAAACCAATCTGCTTCAATTTTTATGTAACAAAGTTGTGAGTTTTTTTACATGCCATGGACTCCCAGGTAGAAGGTCATATAACCACAGCATGCCCAGATGAACCAAGTGTACAACCACAGGGGGAGCCTGAGTGCTTGGGCAGAGGAGAAGGGACTGAATTAAGAGGTGGACACCAATGACAGGATTCAATCAGATCAAACCCTGGCATTACCCCATGGCAGGATCCAGTCAGATCATGCCTTCTGGCATCATCTCATTGCAAGATCCAATTGGATCATACCTCATTACCCTATGCTTATAAAACCCACCCAAGCCCTCAGCTCAAGGAGACAGATTGGAGCATTTCCCCCTGTCTCCTTGCCAGTTGACTCAAAATAAAGCTTTTCTTTTCTCAAAATCTGGTGCCATGGTATTGTCTTCCACGCACATCTGGAAGCACATGAGTAACATTTGTTACTGATTGTTCAGTAACAAAACGAAAGCTTAGGAGACCTGCTTAATAGCTTAGGAGACCTGCTTTGATCAGTAGATAAGATTATTTTCTACTTTGTCTACCAACTATTCTCAAGTCCGTGACTCCTTGAGTTGTGTTTGAAGCATGTTTTTCTTTCAAAATATTAATCATCTCATTACATTCTAACTTATCCTTTGCTTACAAAAGAAGTTCATTTCATTTCTGCTTCTGCCTAAAATTATCGCAAGTTTTGAGTCAGTGATGTTAAAACGAGTCTGTATCATGAGTCAATAATCAGAACCCTCACAGTGAGTCCTCCATTCACTCTTAGGAGGCATCATAGAACTGTAGACTTGGAAGGCACTTTGGCATTCATTTAATCCAAGTTAGCTCAGTGTAGGAGTTCTGACCAAGGAGATATAAAAGGAAATTACGTGTGCAACATCCAGAAAAAATACTTAAATAAAATAGGCATACTCTTCTTCATCTTTGTCCTCTTTCTTGATGGCTAAAATGTTTTGGGCATGGAACTCAAACTGCCATCTTGGATTATGAAGTAGAAGTTACGCATTGAAGATAGAACAATAAAATGAAGAACCTAGCTGGACGCAGTGGTTCATACTTGTAATCCCAGCACTTTGGGAGGCTGAGGCGAGTAGATCACCTGAGGTCAGGAGTTTGAGACCAGCCTAGTCAACATGGTGAAATCTCATCTCTACTAAAAATACAAAAATTAGCTTGGTGTGGTGGTGCACACCTGTAGTCCCACCTACCTGGGAGGCTGAGGTGGGAGAATTGCTTGAATCAGAGAGGTGGAAGATGCAGTGAGCCGAGATAGCACCACTGTACTCCAGCCTGGGTGACAGAATGAGACTCTGTCTCAAAGTAAAAAAAGAAGAATCTGGAATTCCTTATGATCATAGAGCTGCCAAACTACCCCTCCCTGCTCCCTTCTAGACTTATTTGTATCGAAAGAATTAAACTTCTATCTTGTTTAGGCAACTATTAATTTAAATTTCAATTTTGGGTCACTGGAAGCTGAGCTAATCTTAATATATTCTTTTCTCCATTTTAAGATAAGGAAGATGAGATTCACCAGGATTAAGAATAAATCTACTGTTCCTTCCTATTATAAACTAAATGCCCTCCCCCACCAAATTCATATGTTGAAACCCCAATCCCCTAGGCCGGGTGCGGTGGCTCAAGCCTGTAATCCCAGCACTTTGGGAGGCCGAGACGGGCGGATCACAAGGTCAGGAGATCGAGACCATCCTGGCTAACACGGTGAAACCCCGTCTCTACTAAAAGTACAAAAAACTAGCCGGGCGAGGTGGCGGGCGCCTGTAGTCCCAGCTACTCAGGAGGCTGAGGCAGGAGAATGGGGTGAACCCGGGAGGCTGAGCTTGCAGTGAGCTGAGATCTGGCCACTGCACTCCAGCTTGGGCGACAGAGCGAGACTCCGTCTCAAAAAATAAATAAATAAATAAATAAATAAATAAACCCCAATCCCCAATGTAACTGTATTTGGAGATAGGACCTTTATGTAATAAGACGTGCTTGAGGTTAAATGAGATCATAAGCAGGAGTAGCTGGGGAGACCTGATTCAATAGGATGAGTGTTCTTACAAGAAGAGACACCAGGGAGCTTGCTTGCTCTCTCCTCACCATGTGAGGACACAGAAGGAAGGCAGTCATCTGCAAGCCAGCAAGGGAGCCCTCACCAGAAACCAGCCCTGCCAGACTTCAATTTGGGACTTCTAGCCTCCAGAACTGTGAGAAAATAAATTTCTGTTGCTTAAGTCACTCAGTCTATGGTATTTTGTTGAGCAGACTAACATACTTGCACAGATTAGTCCTCCCTATAGATAAAATTACTGGCCAGAATCTACTGACAGTAATTTTGTCTACAGGGAGGACTAATCTGCGGAAATATATTAGGGTCTATGAGGGTGCTAAACATTGACCCATGACACAGACTCGTTTTATCATCACTGACTCAAAACTTGTGATAATTTCAGGCAATTTTAGCAACAGTATGTCTTCTGTTTTTCAAGATAAATAATACCTCCAGTTTTCTTAATGATTCTTCATAAGAATAAAATGTCTAGGACTTTTACCAGCTGGGTGGGTCTCTCCAGAATCTAATGAAAAAGATAGGCTCTACTAGATTTATAAACTATATCAATAATCCTCTCAGGCATTTTCACCAAACATTGAACTTCCTCTTCCCAAATATGATCTGAGCAGAAGGAAGGTGACATCTATGGAATCTTTAGGCTCGTCTTTCCAGTCTGGGTTCTTGAGATTTCAAGAAAGAGATAGACATGCATAAATAATTTCCAATGATGACACTGCAAGCAGCCTTGGAAATGTAAGGTGTTGGGGGAAATCATCATACTCTTAATAAACAGTAAGGACAATAACCCCATATTATTCCTTTTACTATCAGATGGTTTCAAAGCAATGGAAAATGTTGCCTACAAAGACTCAGGAAGTAACTTAGGTCAAGGAACCCATCTTCTCTCAATTGAGCCAGCAATTGTTCTTTCTGTAGGAAAGAAAATTTTGATTGTCCAGCATCCCTTCCATTTGGGGATGCATGGATCCCCCACTCCAAGTGCTATCGTAGAACTGTGAATTCTCCTACTCTAGCTACAGGGGTGAGCCAGTGATCCACAATGGCCAGTCAGATATTGTCTCTCCAACCACAGTGATTGGACCACAATAGACATATGACCCAAGTCAAGCAAATTAGTCTTCACTGAAACTTCTGCTAAAGCAGTCTGGGAAGATGATCTGTTTTGGGGGGTCTTGGGAAGATGTGAAGTCAGAACTTCTAGTGGCCATCTTCCTGCATCACAGAGAGTTAACCTGTCTGTAGGAGAAGGGAATGCAGTCAAATGCAGAGGGGAAAAGAGCAAAGAGATGGAGAGAGAGAGAGAGAGTATACTCTGAAGACGGTTGATGCCTGGATCCAGCTATGCCTGAAACTTACATTTTGACTTCCCAGTTACTTAGGCCAATAAATTTTGCTTTTTCCTTATGTTAATTTGGTATGGGTGTTTTGTTTTGCTTTTCTGTCATTTATATCAGAAAGAGTGCTAATACACTCCCCATGAAATAGGATCTGACTGGATGTTTTGGTACCATTTATTCAGGTGGGCCACTGTCAGGCAGCACTCTCCCACATTAACCCACACTCACAAGTGGCAGGTCTTCCTTGCTGCCCTCATCTTCTGGCTGCCCGACCCTCAGCTGCCAAACAGCATGGGTGACCTCACTCCTGCAGACTCCTGCAGAGCACAATGACCATGCCATAGTGTTTAAAGCAGGAGAAGCATAGTTGGGGCCACTTTGCTGAAGTCTAGCCCAGGCACCTTTAAACTGGCAAATACAGTTATCTAAGGGAAAGTGAGTGGACAGTGCAGGGCAGGTTCAGCAAGAGGGAGTGGTTGAAGTTTTCCTGTTGCCCTGACAGGCAGCTTCCAAATCTGGTTCTGCATGTCCAGCATTTGCTCCAGAGAGAGATGCAGCTTGTCTGTCTTGGCTCATCTGTGTGTCAACGGGAGGGTTGGGAAGGAGGAGTAAGCACTGATATCCACAGACAAAGAGAAGTGAAGTTGGCTTGCATTTGAAGTATCCAAGCCCTGTGACATGCCACTGAGGGTACCAGCTCCTGGGGGAATGCACATTCCTACATGTTTGTTTGACAGCCCAGCGCTAGGGCCCCCATGTCACCGCCCCAGCCTTGTTAGTGACAGCACATCCGGGAAACAAACAAACAAAAAAACAGACCTTGATGGCATTTCCTTCCACTTTGACCTGTGAGGGGCTTTCACAGATGTCAACTCATCTGAGTCTCACACCGAGCATGAGGACAGAAGGAGGGGAGAGGGCAGGGGTGAGTCTCTCTCATGTTTTATGTGAGGAGACTGAGGTTGAGAGAAATTAAATCACTTTTGCAAAGCCACATTGGCAGCCCTAGGCCTTACTTCCCCTGCTTTGGCTTTTCCCAGTTGTATCTCACCTTGACCATCTGATCCACCCACTCCCAAAATCCATGAAGGCCAAAGCAATCCCTGCATTATCTTGCCAGCCCTGGAATGAGGCAGAAATTTCATCAGTACACACACAAGCAAGCCACCCCAACACACATGTATTCATACACACATGCATCTACTCACAGGCATGTAGTCTCATTCACGTGTTCCCATATTATACCTGCATGTATATGCTATACATTCATGCATATAGGCTTAACACAAACACATATGCAAATACTTATGCATATGCATAGCATGAAGACATACACACACATACACACACACACACACACACACACACACACACACGTGGTGGAGTTAATACCCTGCCACCCTCCTTAGGCAAGTTCACAATACTCCTAGAACTGATGCCTGCGTTCCTCCATTGAGCCAAGCCATCCAGTCTGCAACAGCCCCCAGATTCCAGCAATCTCATCCAAGATCAAGATTTGAGTTTTTCTTTAGTTATATTCTCTCATGGATGCTCCAGAGCTCTAGTACTGTCACAATAGCCGAAATAAAATTTGTCACTAACATACGTAGAAATTCAATAAAGAAAAGGTGTGATCCGATGAAAGACCATGGGACTTGTTCGCTGCTACCAAAGCAGTAGCAGCTACAAGGAGAGCACGCAAATAAAAAACAAAAATCCAGCTTCACCAAACCAATAGTCCAAAGTTACAAAACTAGTCCAAAGTTACAAAACCAATGCAAAACTCCAAATAAATATTGACAGGTCAGATTAGAAAACTATCGTCCAATGCCACCAAACCAATGCAAAATTTCAAATAAATATTGACAGGTTAGATTTAGAAAATTACAGTCCATCTTTACCAAACTAATGCAAATTCCAAAATACATATTAACAGAGTAAGATTTTAGAAAACCATAGTCCCATCTTCACCAAACTAACGCAAAAATTCAAAATAAATATTGATAGGTAAGATTTAGAAAACCATAGTCCATCTTCACCAAACTAATACAGAACTCCAAATAAATATTGACAGGTCAGATTTAGAAAACTACAGTCCATCTTTATCAAACTAACACAAAATTCCAAAGAAATATTTGCAGGTAAGATTTCAGAAACCATAGTCCATCTTCACCAAACTAATGAAAATTCCAAATAAATATTAACAGATCAGATTTAGGAACATAATCAAAGAAATACCAGAATCATGAAGTAAGGCACCTATTTAATTCACTACATTAATTCAGTCAAAAATATTTAGCATTATTTGAACACTTACTTTTTGCCAACATAGTATTGGCTCAAGTATAGAGCAAAAGAACAGAATAAATGATTAATATAACTAAGCCTATATATATATACATACATGTAAATGGATAATATATATACATAAATGGAAGAGGAGATTTCAGAAATAGACCCATAATGATAATAATGGTGACCATTTAAATTAGAAGAGAAAGGAAAGACTATCCAATACATGGTATTGACAAAACTGCCCTCTTACAAAAGAAAAAATAAAATTAGATCCTACTCCACACCATTCAAAACAATAAATCCCAGATGACTAGAGTTCAACATAGAAACCAAAACTATGAAGTATGCTCCATAACAAATGAATTCAGACACAACATGACCAGTGGCTGGCAATTAGTTCTTATCCTCAGCAGCTTGATAACACTGACCCCACACTGTAAGTGACAAAGCATGTCTTGGGTTTCACTTCTAGTGTTATGGTGTGATTTTTAGCATTCTAGAAGAAAACATAGGATAATGTTTTTACAACCTTGAGATGGGGAGAAGATCTTCCTAAGCAAGACACAAAATGCAGTAGCTGTAACAAGAAAGATTGACAGATGCGAACTACATCAGAATCAAGTCCCGTCAAATTAAAACCAGCAAGTGACGTTAAAAAGCAAAACACTGAACACAATCCAAACATTTTTCAATAGATAAATCATTAATATTTGATTACATTAACACTTGATTGCAATAATTAAACTTGATTACATAATTTATCATACAACCATTTTACAGACTCTTAAATAGTGGTTACAAAGAATGATGCAAAGTTACATCTACTGGTACGAAAATGTCTCCACGACATAGGGCTATGTGTCAAAAATGAATCACAAAACTGGTTAAATAGATAGGTAGATAGATAGATTAGATAGGTAGATAGATAGATATGTAGACAGAGAGAGAAAGAGATGATAGATATAGATCTCATTCCTTTTTTAAAAGTGTTTAAAAATTATGAAGCTTCATAATAAATGAACTATACTCATAATGAACTGTTAATGGTGATTATCTTTAAGGAGGAGAATGGGGTCAACAGATGAAGGATGAATTTAACTTATCACTCTATATGCTTATGAACTGTTGAGTTTTGACAAAGAGAATGTATTCATGGATTTGTTTGTGTGATATATAAAAGGCAAAACCATAACATTTGGAACTAGACAGTTCATTTGCCATCCCAGCTCAAGTGTTTATTAGCTTCCTAACCTGCAGCAATTTGCCTATCAAAATAAGGCAAGAACACCCACCTCATAAACATTGTATGAGCAATGAATAAAGTAAGTTAAAACAAATGCTTATTGATCACCCACTGTGTACCAGGTTTTTAAAATGCACTATTGCCTTTTAAATACACTATCCTACTGAACTACAGTGTAGTAAAAGCTTCGTAAGGTTGCTATAGCATTTTGCATGTCAGGAAACCGAGACCCAGAGAAGTGAAAGAAATTGCCCAAGATCGCAGGGCTGGTAAGTAGCAGAGATGGTATGAGACCTGGGTCTTTTCTGCTCTAAGACTGGTGCCAGTTCCTCCCAGGTTCACCACTCCAGGTCTCTTTTTTTTTTTTTTTTTTCTAAGAGGAGTGGTGCTTACACTGGGCTTAGGCAACACCCCAGAATAAACCTTAGATCAGCTGCACTACAGCCCCCCGCCTAGACCCTGCAGAAAGGGGACCAGGAATTACTGACTCAAAGCCGCAGCCGATTACTCACAGACGACGTATGCAAGCTCCCATCTCCCACTTCCTCTGAAATAGATAACAACAGCTATTTTAGCCTGAAATGCCACTGGCATAAAAGCATGAAAAGTCATAAATCTGGAATGATAAAAACTCGTTGTAAAGTAGCAGTCAGGGATTTGGATGATAAAATCCCATACCCTGCTCTGGCCAGTTGGGACCCCCACTCTAGAGACGCCCAGCCAAAGAAGGGAGAAGAAGAAAAAAGGGGGACAGAGGGGAGATCAGTACCACATACAGTAGGAGGCTAATCAGAACTTCTTTGCCGGAAGCTGAACAGACATTTAACACCAGGAATGGCTAACTGCATATTTCGAATTGTTTACAGCAGCGTACATAGTCTGATTTCTCTGTGGACTCCAAATCTTCAGTGAAATCCGATATTCCTACAAATAGGGACTAACCCTTTTTAAAGGGTTATTATGTGCTAGGAACTGTTCTAGGACTTTCCACAAATTAATCCATCTAATTCTTACAATAACTCAATTATTATTCCAATTTCCCAGATGAGGAAACCAAGGCACAGAGAAGTTTGGTAAGTTGCCCAAGGTCCCAAAGCTAGTAGCAAGTGACAGGCCCAGGCAGTGTGACTTCAGAGTCCTAACTGTTCACCATCATTCCATATTTCCTCTCAAATATTTGGCATGGGGATAGAAGGGGGGTGCATCAAAACCAAAGAAGGGGCTGAAAGTCAGGTCTGGGTTGACACAGCACAGATAGGTTAGTCTCAAACAGAAAAGGACCCTGAGAATGTCAAGAATACTCAGAAATCTGGAGAAGAAGTCAGGCGCAGTCATTCACACCTGTAATCCCAGCACTTTGGGAGGCCAAGGCGGGTGGATCACCTGAGGTCATGAGTTCAAGAACAACCTGGACAACAAGGTAAAACCCCGGCTCTACTAAAAAAATACAAAAATTAGCTGGGCAGATGGCATGCACCTGTAGTCCCAGCTACTTGAGAGACTGAGGCAAGAGAATCACGTGAACCCTGGAGGCAGAGGTTGCAGTGAGCTGGGATTCCACCACTGCACTCCAGCATGGGCAACAGAGTGAGACGCCATCTCAAAAAAAAGAAACCGGGAGAAGAGAGTCGAACTGCTGAGGGGATGGAATGAGGTTTCAAGACAATCTGATCTGGATCTCAAGGGTTCTGGAGCTGTTGTCTGGATTATGTTTCTGAAAGACTTTGCCACTTTCCCTCCCTCAGATCTCTCTTGGTGGTCAGTCCTAACGTGTGCTGGGTGTGGCATCCTCAAGTCCCTTGGCAGCTGGGTCCTTCCCTTTCAGTGCCTCTTTTAGGGCTCAGTTCTCTTATCCCTTTGTCCTTACTTGGTTGTGTTAGGAGTTAAAGGGATTAATCTCACCTCTGCCTCACTGCCCCTAGGGCAAAATAAATCTAGAATTATAAATACAGAAGTCCGATGGAGGATAAACTATCACCTATAATCTTGGTACTGCCTAATTAGAGAACACAGCTGATTTTCTCTGGTTAAATAAGTTCTTGCAACTTTCCCCTAAATCTAGCCCAAAGTTCTTCAGTGGAAATTTCTGTGATGATGAAAATGTCCCATATCTGATCCCGAGGTATTTACACCTTGGCAGAAGGCTGGAATTGCAGGAAAATACAGGGCCTGCACTCTGCACTCTAGAGGGTGCCATTTGCTCCCTGTCTGCTAATGGCAACTCATGGAGTTTTGCAGTGCACCACCTGAGCAGCTGCCTATGGGAGCTCTGGAAGAAAGCCTGCATCCTGCAGACAGGCCATTATGAAAGGAGAGAGAGAGGAAGAGGTGAACATCAATCAGATTAAGCTTTCCTCATCCCTTGAGGGAAGATTCATCAAGAAAAAAGTAGGAAGAGCATTACTTCCAAATTCTTTACCTCCTGGAAAGAGGGGAAAATTTCCTCAAGAAAACATGAGAATAGGGGAAGAAATTTCTCCTGAAGAATTGTCTGGATCAAAGCACCCAGCTACTACTTGGCTGCTTGGCTGGAGGGAAGATTCCCCTCTACACCACAACATACCCAACACCCCACCCTGCCACCACCACCACCAAATGCTTTCAGGACTGACACAGCCAGAAGACTGATAAGACCAAAAGTTTTCACTGGCTAAGATCACCCTTAGCCCACAAAATGTTACATGGGGCTGCTGAGTGAAATCAGCATTCTTCACCTCTCTCTGCCTTAGTCCAGTTAGCCATGCCCCTCCTCCCTTAAAGAAGAAGAGTCATAATTTTAGCCACAATTTTCCCCACTACCTAGTGCCTTAACAAACAGAATTTATCTGGCTTCATCCTCACACAGTCAGGGAAGCTCCAACTCCCATCACATTCCTTCCAATGAGTTTGAGGAGTTGGGGTGGCAGGGGCTCAACTATGCTCACCAATGTCCCCTCCCAGCCAACAGACAGCAGCCGCTGCTGCTTTTCTCTCCTGTCCCAGCGGTGACATCTCCTGCCCTCCTCACATCCTGCCCAGGTTGGGTCGGCCCATGGCTTGACTTATTCTTCATTCGAGCCCCTCTGAAATGCTACAGAGCTGAGCCGCCTGGAGCCACCAGGGTCTGACAAGAGTCACTGACAGTGTTCCCTTGACTTTCCTGCCTACTTTGTGACCATGGCCTCTGTCTGGGGCTCTGCCTTGGACAATAAGCAGTGTTAGGCAGATGACGAGACACGGAGATGACACGCATGTGGCTTGAGGACAAGAGGGAAGCTTTGGTGGGCTGAGCATGATGTCTTCCCTGAGGAATAAGATTCGAGCTAAGACCTGAACAGTGAGAAGAGGCAGCCATGCAAAGGGGTTGAGGCAAGAGCAGTCCAGGCAGAGGGAACTTTGTGCAAAGAGCCCAAGGCCAGGACAGGCTGGCTTGTCTCTGAGTAACAGAAAGGAGACCAGTATGACTGGAGCTAAGTGAGCAATGACAAGATTGAGATAATGTCCCTAAAATGCCTGAGATTTCTTAAGTGCTTAAAGAAATGGCAGCTGCTTGCAAAGGCAAGTAGTGCACAGAGAAACAAACGTTCTCTGTTTCGTCTCTGTTTAGTGTCTTTTGATGAGGGCCCACTCCATGCCAGCCACTGGGCTAGGGACAGCCTTGAGTGATTGTGGTGATCATAGTCTGGTCATGAGAGGGGTTGCTTTTATTCCCATTGTGCAAACGGATTTTGCCAAATTGAGCAAATAAAACACAAAATGCCTACTTAAATTTGAATTTCAAACCATAGATAATCTTTCAGCTCAAGTATATCCCATGCAATATTTGACACATGCTAATGCTTTAAAATGAAGCAGAAGAAATGAAATACAATGAAGAAATTGTGTTTTACATTGAAACATGGATTGCACACCTAATAGATGCCAGGCATGGCCCAGTAAACAAAGATAATAAAGCCTGACGTCGGAGGAACACCTACCATTGCTCTACCTGAAAGCCTTACAGCTCAGTCTTTCTGGAGGAAATTAGGTGATGAAAATCAAAATCCTTAAAAGATTCTTATTTTTTGGCCTAGAAATTCCACTGTATATGACTTTCTGATACATTAGCTAATTTTGTAAGTTCCTAACATACATCATTATTTTTTTTGCAGAGCAGGCTACAATTGCAAAACATCATTTCTTCCATCAAAACAAATAACAAGCCAGGTGTAATGGCTCACTCCCATAATCTTAACACTTTGGGAGGCCAAGGCAGGTAGATTACTTTGAGCTCAGGGATTTCAAAACAGCCTGGGCAACATGGTGAAACCCCATCTCTACAAAAAATACAAAATTACCAGGGTGTAGTGACCTGTGCCTGTAATCCCAGCTATTCAGGTGGCTGAGGCATGAGAATCATTTGAACCCAGGAGGCAGAGGTAGCAGAGAGCCAAGATCGAGCCATTGCATTCCAGCTGGAGCAACAGAGTGAGACCGTCTCAAAACAAAACAAAACAAAACACAGACACAAACACACACACAAAAAATAAAATTAAAAAAAATCATGTAGACTAATGTCCTCTTTTAAGAAATGTTTTATTTCCATAGGTTTTGGCGGAACAGGTGCTATTTGGTTTTATGAGTAAGTTCTTTAGTGGTGATTTGTGAGATTTTGGTGCACCCATCACCTGAGCAGTATATACTGAACCAAATTTGTAGTCTTTTATCCCTTACCCCTCCCAGCCTTTCCCCAAGTCCCCAAAGTCCATTGTATCATTCTTATGCCTTTGCATCTTCATAGCTTAGCTCCCACTTACGAGTGAGAACATATGATGTTTGGTTTTCCATTACTGAGTTACTTCACTTAGAATAATAGTCTCCAGTTCCATCCAGGTTGTGGCAAATGCCATTAATTCATTCCTTTTATGGCTGAGTAGTATTCCATGGTAAATGTATATACCAGAATTTCTTTATCCACTCATTGATTGATGGGCATTTGGGCTGGTTCCATATTTTTGTAATTGTGAATTGTGCTGCTATAAACATGTATGTGCAAGTATCTTTTCCATATAATAACTTTTTTCCCTCTGTGTAGATACCCAGTAGTGGGTTTGCTGGATCAAATGGTATTTCTAATTTAGTGTGGAGATTCCTAAAGTCTTTTTGGTCATGATTATGAACTGTTATGGTTTGACTTGTGCNCTGAACCAAATTTGTAGTCTTTTATCCCTTACCCCCTCCCAGCCTTTCCCCCAAGTCCCCAAAGTCCATTGTATCATTCTTATGCCTTTGCATCTTCATAGCTTAGCTCCCACTTACGAGTGAGAACATATGATGTTTGGTTTTCCATTACTGAGTTACTTCACTTAGAATAATAGTCTCCAGTTCCATCCAGGTTGTGGCAAATGCCATTAATTCATTCCTTTTATGGCTGAGTAGTATTCCATGGTAAATGTATATACCAGAATTTCTTTATCCACTCATTGATTGATGGGCATTTGGGCTGGTTCCATATTTTGTAATTGTGAATTGTGCTGCTATAAACATGTATGTGCAAGTATCTTTTCCATATAATAACTTTTTTCCCTCTGTGTAGATACCCAGTAGTGGGTTTGCTGGATCAAATGGTATTTCTAATTTAGTGTGGAGATTCCTAAAGTCTTTTTGGTCATGATTATGAACTGTTATGGTTTGACTTGTGCCCTCCCTCAAAAGAAATTACGTTAAAGGCCTAACCCTCAGTACAACCAGCTGAGATGAAGCCAGGCATCTGAGGATGGAAAGGAATTCCAGTCCCACAAAACTCAAGCGTTCCCTTTTTTGGTGCAGGTATACTCCTGCCAGTTTAAAACTAATAGCTATTTTTTTTTTTAAGTTTGTAAAGTTCTTTGCAAATTTGATTAGAGGATTGTAAAAGATCCTGGCCAACATCGAATGATATGTAAATGTTTCATAACAAACAATCACAACTGGCTAGCATTCTACAAACTCACTGCAGCGTCTCAGACCTCAGGCCAAGAAAACTCTGCTGTTTCACGTTGCTCTCTTTCACGGGCCCTGTCTTCCTCCCAAAGGCTGTGTGTGTCATCTCCTCATCCCATGGGCTGTGTTCTTCACATCCGGCACTGCCTGTGACCCACAAAACTCCTGCAAGACACAGGGAGAAGCTCTGAAGCTGAGGCAGGTTAGAAAAGAAGAAATTTCTGAAGGTTGGGAAACAGGAGATTATTGAGTCCACATAGTCAATGTCACTATCACCATCACCATGGTCATTGTCTCCTTCAGAAGAGTTTATTGAGCATCTACTAGGCCCCAATACTGGAAATAGAGCATGAGAAACACAGTGGAAGTTGCTGTCCTCCTGGAAGTTCCATCCTAGTGGAAGAGAGACCATCAAAAAACTCCAAGTCATTTCAGACAATGATACATGTTGTAAGAGATGCAACAGGGTGGTGTGGTAGGGAGGAACTTGGATGAATTAAGGAGGTAAGATAAGGAAATGAGAGTAAGCACCACTGCAGGAGAGATAAGGAAGAGCTGTGAGGCTGGACATTCATGAGGAGAGTTCTCCAGGCAAAGGGAACAGCACAGGCCAAGGTCCTGACATGGGAATGGACTTGGCGTGTTTGAGGGGCTGAAAGAAGATTAGTGCGTTTGTGCTGTGTGCAATGAACAGCAGGGAGAGGGTGGGAGAGAAAGGAGGGGCTTGTAAACCTTGAGGAGGAGGTAGGTTTTGCTCATAGCTATTATTTATTGAGGACCTATTATGCTCCAGGCATTTTACAGACACTCTTTAAATTATCTTGATAACCACACAAGGTTGATATAATGACTGCCATTTTATGCATAAGTACAGTAACACATAGAGAAGATCCAGGATGTGTTTATGTCCCACAGTAAATGGCAGAGCTGGAATTTACAGCCATATTCATCCAAGTCCAAAGCCATGCACCTCACCACCACAGCATGCTTGGTGAAAGGTTAGGAGTTTAGTAGTTATGGTGCCTCTGCATGCTCCCCTCTCCTCCTTCCTCTGCATACCCCCAACTGCTTGTGCCTCCTCATTTGCTCTGCTCTTTCTCTCAAACACCTGTGGTATGTGAACAATCTGAGGGCCAGGGCAAGACAGCCTCCCTAGAACCTTACGTGAGTCTCAGAGCCCGGGACTGTGCCAGCAAGCAATGTTGGAAGGGAAACCTTTGTTCTCCTCTTGATGTGTCTTTCCACGCGGTAGCAAGAGCTCTCCTGGGGCGACACTCTTAGCTTCTTTCTGCCCCTTTCTCACCCCTTTATTAGTCCATTTTCATACTGCTATAAAGAATTGCCCCATCCTGGCTAACTCGGTGAAACCCCGTCTCTACTAAAAATACAAAAAATTAGCCAGGTGCGGTGGCGGGCGCCTGTGGTCCCAGCTACTCGGGAGGCTGAGGCAGGAGAATGGCGTGAACCCGGGAGGCAGAGCTTGCAGTGAGCCAAGACCGCGCCCCTGCACTCCAGCCTGGGCGACAGAGGGAGACTCTGTCTCAAAAAAAAAAAAAAAAAAAAAGAGGTTAAAGAATTGCCCAAGACTGGGTAATTTATAAGAGGTTTTTAATGAACTCAGATCAGCATGGCTGGGGAGGCCTCAGGAAACTTACGGTCATGGTGGAATGTGAAGGGAAGGAAGGAAAGAACCTTCTTCACAAAGCAGCAGGAAGAAGTGCCAAGCGAAGGGGGAAGAGCCCCTTATAAAACCATCAGATCTTGTGAGGACTCACTCACTATCACGAGAACAGCACGGGGGAACCGCCCCATGATTCCATTACCTCCACCTGGTCTCTCCCTTCACACATGGGGATTATGGGGATTACAATTCAACAAGAGATTTAGGTAAGGACGCAAAGCCTACCCACATCATCCCCCAGGGAAGAGGGGAGACTTAACCTGATTGGTGAAGTTGAAAAGCAAGTTCTTTTGCCTTCCCTTACTTCCTGTCCCCTCTCCTCCCCACCCCTCCTGTCCCATCCTCCTTCTTTCCCTCCCCTCCCCTCCTTTTGCTTTCTCTTTCTTTCTTTTCCTCCCCTCCTGTCCTCTCCCCTCCCTTTTCTCCCCTCTACTTCTCTTTCTTTGCCTCCCCTTCCTTCCCCTCCTCTCCCCTCTCTTTCTCTTTCTTTGCCTCACCTCCCTTCACCTTTGCCTCCCTTCCCTTCCCCTTCTCTCCCTTTCCCTTCACTTCCTTTCCCTCCTCTCTCCTTCTCTTCCTTTCCCTCCCCCACTCCCCTCTCTTTATCTTCCTTTCTCTCTTCTCCCCTCCTCTGTCCTCCCCTCCCCTCTTTCTCTTCCTTTTCTCCCCTCCCCTCCCCCTTCCCTTCTCTTTCTTTCCCTTGTTTCACCTCCTATCTCTTTCTTTTCCTCCCCTCACCTTTTCTTCCTTCTCCTCCCCTCCCCTTCTTTCTCCTCACCTCCCTTCCCCTCCTCTCCCCTTCTCTTCTCTTCCTTTCCCTCCTCTCCCCTCCTATCTTTTCCCTTTCCTACCCTCTTCTCCCCTCCCTCCCCTCCCCTCCTCTCTCCTTCTCTTTCTCCTCCTCCCCTCCCCTCCCTTTTTCTTCTCTTGCTTTCCCTCCCTTCCCCTTTCTTTCCTTTTTCTTCCTCTTGGCACTTTGCTGCCCACATGTTCTGTTCTTAACACATCCACTAGCCCACAATCTGATCCACAGCTAACTCACCTCCTGGTGTTTTTTGAGGAACTAACAGTGGGAGAAACACTTGTAGGAGAACAATTTATGTTCAAGAGTGTGTCACCATTATTAGGCACCCACTGCATACCACCATAAAGCTGTAGTTTTTATGTTACTAACAGACAATAGTCTTAGCCCAGTGTACCACCCTAGATTACTATGAGAACCAGCTGAGATAAGGCAGTGAAAGACAAGGTGGTTCAAAAACCAAAGAACCCTGTTAATTAGAATGGAGGGTGGAGGACATGATTAAGACAGAGATCTACATACCCTGAGAGTACAAATAGGATCTCAGAACCAGGAAGAGCCAGAGAGTGTGAGGGCACAGAAAGGGACATGAGGCACAGCCTGCCCGCAGCAGTACACAGCAGAAGAGGTGAGGGCCATGGAGTTAGAGAGAACTGGGTCAGAATCTTGGCAGCCCCATTTACTGGCTGTGACATGAGCCAGTTCCCAGCTTTTGGGCCTAAGTTCACCTCAGTTTCCCCATCTGTGAAATGGATGGGGCATCTGCTCTTCTGCATGCCAGCATCCATGCCCCTCTTCTGACCACAGCCTCCCAGTTTTCCTTGAGGAGCGGCCTTCCCCTACTCTCAGGTGATGTTGTGAAGCAGACCCCCTCCCCCAGGTCCAGCATGGGCATTTGACATATATCTGTGCAGTCTGAGCATCAAACTGCCACCGCCACGGTGGGTTGTTCTGAAACGGACAGATAAATCTGTCCTCTCATTCTGACACTTCTGTTGAAACTCTCAGGAAGAGAGAATCTCTTCTATTCAGACTGTGCAGTGGGTAAATTGTAAAACTGGAGCTGTCATGAGAAAAGTTGCCACAACAAGCAGCCTGATTGAGGAGGAAATACAAGAAGGTAAGACTAGGACTTGATAGCTTCTGAACTCTGGATCCAGCCAGACCTGAAGTCGTAGACTTTTTGGATATAAATAAATAAGTTACTTTAATTTTGATGAAGCCAAGTTAAGGTGCCACCTGTAAACAAAAGTAATAGAGCATTTAATTTAATAATAAATTCCAAGTGCTTATGTCACGGGATCCTTGGGGTGTCACTTCACCAGCTGGAAACCTCTGTGGCCAGCAGTGCCTTCTGCCTGAGTATTGTTTGTGCCCGCTGGACTCAATTCCACCCACTTGGCCCAGCAGGCTGCGCTTGGCTTGCACTACTGGCCCAGATTCCACACCTGCCAAGAGCGAGCCAGGCATGGATCAGCAAGGGGTATGTGAGCAAACAAGCAAGCACAGGGTCTGGCCACTGTACACAGCCAGGCATACCAGCTGCTGCAGTGGGGCAGGCAACTCCAGGCACTGGCAGAGACACTGGCTCCGTGCAAGGCTGCAGCTGGACCAGACATACGGCAAGTGGCTTCTGTTGCAGGCACCAGTGGGTCTGGGAAGGGGGAACATGATAGCGCCTGAAAGCTCAAAGATGCCAGAAACCTCAGAGCCCCAAAAAGGGTGTTACAGCTCTGACTTGGGGAGCCCCTAGGTCTAGGGTCCCTGAAGGGCCACAGCTCTACTCTCCTTCTTGTCACCTGCAATGTGGCCAGCAAGGGGATGTGTTTCAGCCCTGTTTGTGTTACAGGTCTTTCAGTCCCACCATTCAGCAGGTCCTGAGTTCTTGTCCCACATCCAGGAAGGATGAGGTATGCAGACAACTAGAGCGTGAACAAGGCAAAGTGCTTTATTGAGCAACAGTACAGCTCTCTGGAGGTCCAAAGTGGGTAGCTCCTATCTGCAGGCAGGTCGTCCCGATGAACATGAAACCCTCAGCAGAGAGAAGACCTGTAGTGGGTAGCTCCTATCTGCAGGCAGGTCATCCCAACATCTGTGTGAGTCTGGCTGAATCTGGGGGTTTTATGGGCTCAGAAAGGAGGAAGTGCATGCTGATTGGTCCATGGGCAGCCAAGGGCAAGCGCAGGAAAAGCACCATAAGTTCTCACTCCAGCCACAGACTCCACCCAGAACTGGCAGCTCAGCCCCCAGGCTTCAGGCCCTCCCTGGCATGAAGGTGTTTCACCAAGGACCCGCCCCTTTCTGCCCAGGAACTTGTCTGCCTCCTGCCATCAACATGCTGTCCAAGGCACCCAGGCTGTTCCTGCCAAGGAGCACCTGCAGGCCCACACAGAGCTGCCCTCAGTCACCTACCTCAGCTTCCCTCCCATGCTCATCGGTGCCCAAAGTCCACAAAGGGCCAAGGCAGGAGGGGGCTGGTATATCAGCACCACCCCAAGTGTGCACACACCCAGCAGGGTTGTGACAGCACTCGGGCTTGGCCACAGCTTTGCTTCACCCCAGGGTGGGCACCAGGAGCGGGGAAAGGCCAGGCAGTGGGAGCAGGCACTTTCTTTTTTTTTTTTTTGAGATGGAGTCTCGCTATGTCGCCCAGACTGGAGTGCAGTGGCGCCATCTCGGCTCACTACAAGCTCTGCCTCCCAGGTTCACGCCATTCTCCTGCCTCAGCCTCCCCAGTAGCTGGGACTACAGGCGCCCGCCACCACGCCCGGCTAATTTTTTGTATTTTTTTTTTTTCAGTAGAGACGGGGTTTCACTGTGTTAGCCAGGATGGTCTCGATCTCCTGACCTCCTGATCCACCCGCCTAGGCCTCCCAAAGTGCTGGGATTACAGGCATGAGCCACCACGCCCGGACGGAGCAGGCACTTTCAAGCCTGTAGGGGCAAGAAGCTTCCTGGGCCCCCAAGAGCACAGGGATGCCCGGGATGCCCGGGTCTGCAGCATGCACCCAGGGAGCATGGGGCTCCCACCTCGCCCACTCAGCAGGGGACAAGGCTCCCACCAGTTCCTGGCTCCTGCTGGCTCTTTTGCACAGACTTTTACACAGAGTGCACAGCCCCAGTTGTACCTACCCCGCTGCAGCTGGTGTCTTTGCAGCAGCCACTACAGATAGGCCACTGCTGCCATCACTTTAGAGCCATGCCTGGCACACAGTAGTTACTCGATACCTGAAAGCAAGAGCCATATCTGGGATCGAACATAAGCAGTCTGACCTCACAGCCCATACGTTTAACACAATGTAAGATTTTTTTCTGAGACTCCATCAATTGAGTGCTGAATTCGTTAGATGATAATCATAGGTGACATCAGAGGAATTCCTGAGATGCAATTCTCTCCCTGTCTCCATATGTATACACACTCACACAAACACATATATATATAGAGAGAGAGATAATCAGAGATATGGACCCCAAAATGTCTTAAATATTATTGAAGTCTGTAGCTGTCCACTTTCACACTGTTATAAAAGAATTACCACAGGGCGGGCGGGTGGCTCAAGCCTGTAATCCCAGCACTTTGGGAGGCCGAGACGGGCGGATCACAGAGGTCAACGAGAACCCGAGACCATCCTGGCTGACACATGGTGAGAACTCCATCTCTACTAAAAAAATTACCAAAAACATAGCCGGGCGAGGTAGCGGGTGTCCTGTAGTCCCAGCTACTCAGGGGCTGAAGGCAGGAGAATGGCGTGAACCCCAGAGGCGGAGCTTGCAGAGAGCCGAGATAGCGCCACTGCACTCCAGTCTGGGCGACAGAGCGAGACTCCGTCTCGAAAAAAAAAAAAAAAAAAAAAAAAAAGAAAAAAAAAGAATTACCCAAAACTGGGTAATTTATAAAAAGAAGAGACTTAATTGACTCACAGTTTCACAAGGCTGGGGAGGCCTCAGAAAATTTATAATCGTAGTGGAAGGTGAAGGAGAAGCAAGCACCTTCTTCACAAGGCAGCAAGAGAGAGAGAGCATGCAGGGGAAACTGCCCCTTTAAAAAGCATCAGATCTCGTGAGAACTCCCTCACTATCATGAGAACAGCATGGAGGAAACCACCCTCATGATCCAATTACCTCCCACCTGGTCCCTCCCTTGACACATGGGTATTACAATTTGAGATGAGATTTGGGTGGAGGCACAGAGCCAAACAGGTGACAATTAGAAGCTCTGATTGGCTATCAGGGCCATCATAAGAAATTCTAAAATGTGATTTTATTACATAATCAAACATATCTGAATTATAAATAGAAAAATAACAGTAGTCATTATCTAGCAAATGATTTATTCAGAAGATAATGTCTTTGAAAACATGGATAGAAAAGGAATAAGAGGTCAGGCATGCTGGCTCATGCTTGTAATACCAGCACTTTGGGAGACAAAGGCAGGAGGATCACTTGAGGCCAGGAGTTTGAGACCAGCCTGGGCAACATAGCAAAATCTCATCTCTACTAAAAATGAAAGATAAAAATTTTAAAATTAGCCCAGCATGGTGGTGCATGCCTGTAGTCCTGCCTACTTTAAGGCTGAGGTGGGAGGATTACTTGAGCCCAGGAGTCTGAGGTTGCAGTGAGCTATGATTATATCACTGTACTCAGCCTAGGCAGCAGAGCAAGACTCTGTCTCAAGAAAAAGGCCCAGGCATTGAAAACTGTGGGACACTGCTCCAGTCCAAACTAGTTGCTTTTAACGCAGGTGGAAAACGATGGGAGCCAAATCAAATACAACTACAAAAGGAGAAACTTGTTTTCTCTAAGTTCTCATCAGAAATTCATAGTCCTGAGGACAAAACCAGAGGATGATGTACCCATCCAAATGTATTTCTTTTTTTCTAACTGTATGTGGATTGAGCTTTCCAAAGAACTTATTAATATGGCAGACTAGTTGGCCAACATTTCTAGATGTGGAAACGTTCCCACAAAGCCTTATAAAATGAGCCTGTGACCAGCAGAGGAATCTGGTAAAGCAAAGGAGCAAAATTATCAGACTCCTTCATCCTGTTCAGACTTGGCCAAGAGTCAGAAGAAAGGCTGGCTTGGCCACTTCACACAGACCACCCACGTGACATATGCACACTTCCAGATGGACATATACAAATCTTGACTATTGCTATTTGATTATTTACTGATCTCCCCCGCTATACCTTAAGACAATAATCTCCTCCTTATATCTCCAGTACGCAGAACCTTTGCCATGCAGTGAACATTCCATAAATGTCTGTTGAATTAATTCATTTTTATTGAATGTGGCATTAGTCAACAATGATTAATGTAGACTGAAGGACCAAGGTTCAAATCCTGGCTCTTACTGGCTAAATTTATGATCCATCTAGGCTACACTGCCTTATCTGTAACATGAGTAAATTTGAAGTAAAAATTCTTTTGCCATGTTGGTGGAAAGGTAGATGGTTACAGACATTTCAGAAAAATCTGGCAGCCCTGAGTGAAATTAAATGTGCATATGTCCTCCTAGATACATATCCCAGAGAAATTATCTCTCCCCGTGTTATGGTAATGGCTTATGGTAATGGAAGATGCTAGGAAAAATAACCAAGTTGAACTTATATGTAATGAATGTAGTCTACAGAATGCAATGGAGCAAAAAGGCACAACAAACCATATATCCACAGAGCAATGCGGCTAGATTACAAAGGTGCAGGATTATGCAAAACAAGCAAGCAATCCAGAAACACATGAAAAGATGTACAACCTCCCTCATAACAAGAAAAAAAATACAAATTAAATCTGTACTGAAATACTATTTCTCACCTATTCGATTGTTAAAAATATAAAAGTTCAGCTTCACTGTTGGCAGGACTGTGGATTAATAGGCATCTTACACATTGCCGAGGAGATGCAAATGACACATCCCCTGTAGAGGGGAATTTGAAAATATCTCTGTATTAGTCCATTCTCATGTTGCTATGAAGAAATATCCAAGACTGGGTCATTTATAAAGAAAGGAGGTTTAATTGACCCACAGTTCCACATGGCTGGGGAGGCCTCAGGAAACTTACAGTCATGGCAAAAGGTACCTCTTCACAGGGCAGCAGGAGAGAGAATGAGTGCCAGCAGGGGAAATGCCAGATACTTATAAGACCATCAGATCTTGTGAGAACTCACTCACTATCATGAGAACAGCATAGGGGAAATATCCCCATGATTCAATTGCCTCCTACCATGTCCCTCCCACTACACATAGGGATTACAGGATTAAGATTCAAGATGAGATTGAATGGGGACACAGCAAAACCATATTAATTTCATAAAGTGATGTAGCATTTGTGCTTTGACCCTGCAAGTCCATTACCAGGAATCCACCCTGGAAATGCATCTCCACAAATACAACATGCATCCAGGGTTATCCACAGTGGTATTGTCTGTAATAAAAGAATGCAAGCAACTTAAATTTCAAACAATAGGAATTTAGTTGAAGAAACTATTGTACATTGTCACAATGGAGTACTATGCAAATGCAAATGTAAAAAGTATTTTAAAAATTTCTGTTTACTGATTTGGAATAACTTCAGCATATATTCTTGGTAATAATTCCAGTATATATGTTTGGAATAACTCCAGCATATATATGCCCAGGTATAGAACACTGTTTATATGTGCACTATATTTCACAAAATAAGAAAGAGAAATGAGAATATATATGTATGTGTTTACTTTTGCTCAAAAAAAAGCCAGAAAGATAAACCAGAAACCAATAATCATGATTATGTTTCTGGTTATGGGGGTAAATAAACAGGAAGGAGGGGTAAGGATGGGAAGAAGCCATCACTGAGTAGAATTTTTAATTTAGTTTTGTGTTTGGAACTATGTGTTTTACACATTCAAAATAAATTGAACCAAAAGAGGGGAGAAAAGACTAACTCCAAAATTAAAACAAATGTTTGAACACAATATCCTAACTATTCATCCTTAGGGGATATACTCTACAAACCAACACAACAAAATTTTGCAGAGAAATCTTAAATCATTCAGTAGTTTTATTGTTAGTAATATATTTGTATTAGAAAAATAGTATTAAGTGAAAAAAATTAAAAAGAATTAGGTTTATAGCATATCATTTGTGAAAATTACAGACTCATAGACTGGTAATATTTCATAAGAACACAGCTTTATTTAATGGTTTATGTGTGTGTGTGTGTGTGTGTGTACATATATTACATACATATATACAAATATATTACACATATATATAAATGTATTACATACATATATACAAATATATATATTACATATATGTATATATATATACACACTCATATATACATATATGTGTATATATACACACTTTAGGGCTATTACTTATTGTAGGGAGAGAGGGACATAGAAGTCAGAAAAAAGGGAAAAAATAAAATGAGAGAGAGCCTTTACAAGGACTAATGATGACTATGTGCTATGAGCTGAGAAAAATGACTTACGAAATTTTCTGAGGCAAAAAGCAGTATAGATATCAAATAAATAAAATGAATGCATTGATTTGAGAAGTTGCTGAGGTTGCTCCTGGCTCTGATCTAAATTTTAAATAAAGAAAGTTTGAAAAGACCTTGAGCTACATAATGGCATTCTTTTACTTCCAGAATCCAGCACAATGTCTGGCTTATAATAGGTACATATGAAATATATACTGGATAATACATATCAGTTATGAATTACATTTGACTGCTACTAACAGAGATCAGACTTCATAAGAAGAAGCCTGTTTCTGTCATGCACAAAAGATGTCTAGAGATAGGCAGTCCCTGGCAGGGATAGTGGATCCATGGTCATTAGGAAGGGATATAGGCATCTATCTTTCTGCTTCACTGACCTCATGCAATGGCTTCATCCTCAAGGTCACCTTGTGGTCCAAGTTGACTGGCCAGATGCCAGTCATACCATGTACATTATAGGCCAGATAAAGGGAGAAATGGGAAAGACCAAAAGAATGAAGACAAGTTTGTCCCCTCCCTTTGAAGGAAACTTTCCAAAAGCTTTCTAAACTTTCTAAAACTCTAAGTCACACTTGTGATTGCATTTCATCTAAAATAACTTAGTCACTTGGCTGCACCTAGTTAGAAGGAAGCAATAAGGGAGGCTGGTGAATATAATCAAAGGATGTACCCGGCTGGAATTTAGGATTTGATACTGAAGAGTCATAGAT
This sequence comes from Rhinopithecus bieti, assembly GCF_001698545.2. Taxonomy (NCBI): domain Eukaryota; kingdom Metazoa; phylum Chordata; class Mammalia; order Primates; family Cercopithecidae; genus Rhinopithecus; species Rhinopithecus bieti. The sequence goes on from NW_016811898.1 coordinate 3,141,516, forward strand.
ATCAGAGTTGCGTAGGAATTAGCAGTCTGACATAAGAGAAGGAAATGAGGCTTTTTGAACACCAACTATGTGCCTGGTGTTTAACAGACTCTACACGCAATATCACATGGCCATGTCTCATGGGAGACACTTATACTAAAAACAATTACTCGTCACTTATGTAAATTCAAGTTTAATTAGGCATTCTATACTTTTATGAGTGAAGTCTAGCAATCCTACACACTTGCTGAAATGTGACTAAGGCTGCTGGTAAAGCAATGAGCTCACTGGCTTGGTGGTAAAGCCAGTAGGCTCCAGAGTTGGCCAGGGTGTAAATCTCCATTGATTATATGAACTTGAACAATTACCTAGTCTTTTTCTCCATGTCAACTTCTTCCACTGTAAAAGAAGAAGAATTGTCTCTATCTCTTATGGCAGTTGTAGGATCAGATGAGTTATATGAGAAAAATACCTAGGACTGAGTGTGCCTAAATAGATACAAGGAGTGAGTTTTGGACTCACTTGGATAGGAATGACCCTGTCCTTCAACTTTCAGTCCCTCCTGACTGACATCCTGGTTGGCCGTGGCCTAGTAATGTGGGCTAACATCAACCCTCTCTATTTCAGTCATTATTAAAACTAATAATGATGATTAATCATAATGGCAGTAATTATGGTCAACCATCCCACTGTACTTTACAATGTGGGAAAACGATCTCCCTTATATTATGTCTGCTATCATTTTCCATTTTGTTACCTGTAAAATATCAGTGATATTCACAATGATATCCTCTTCAGAGAGTGATGTGAATATTAAGTGAGATGATGTGTGTCGGATGCCTAGCACACAGTAGGTGGTCAAGAGTTCACGTGCTTAATTCCTAAACTCTACTGCATAGACCTACATGTGTGCAAAACTAGTGAATATTTTCTATATTTTAATATTGAATATATATCTATATTGAGTATATGTATATACTGCACATTTATCATAAATAATGCCTAAATGAACCAATTCTTGTCAGTGCTCGTAAGTCACCGTCACAGATAGTTTTTATTGGAGGTCATCCCAGGGAACTTTTGAATTGGGGTTTCCTCTCTGTGGAGCCTGAGCTTGGCCTGTTTCCATTTAGCCTGGTCCTCACACCAGTGACAGTAACTAACCCGCTTTTAATCAGTGGCCTATGACTGGACCTGCTCCAGATATCTCAAATCAGGAAATAGATTACAAACGAGGCCTTCTTTTTGTTCTTTCTGTCATTGGCCTGGCTCAGGGCTGGGAGGATAATGGAGTAGGAGAAAAGAGCTGTGTCAAGGATGCCCACCTTGAGATCCTTGAATCCTGAATCCCACCCACCTGGGATTCCATCTCATTTCCTTTGCAATGCTTGGTGGAGAAGGACAGTAAAGAGGGCAAGGAGAGGCAAGACAGAAGATGAAGTTCCCCAGTGGTGGTCTCATCAGCAGAGCCTCAACGTCCCTTGTCTAAATTTCAAGTTGAGAGAGAGTAGGCCATGCCACACAATATATACTAACAACAGGGGACCAATTCAGAACAGATGTCTGAAGGTATATTTCACTAAATAGGGAAAAAAATTAAAGTTCTGCCATGCCCAAGCCTCAAAAGCAAATGGGTCAGAGCTGTTTGGCCAGCTACTGCTCCCATTCAACCTGTCTCCCCAGACTTCTCTGAACCACACACCAGATAAAATCCACCTGCCTCTTCTTTCCTCAGAAAGGATCTGAACCTTGACTGTCACTGCAAGAAGAGGCCACAGAATGTGCATATAAAGCTTAAATGACTTGAGTTCAAATTTTAGTTCTGCCCTATACAAGCTCAGGATCTTGGGAAAGGAGTTTCACCTTCCTGGCAGCCTTGGTTTCCTTATCTATTAAGTGGGGATAATAGTAGTTCCCTGCTGGGTTATTATGTGGATTAAATGAGATGGTGCAGGATGATTTGCCATTTTCTGTGAGTCAGTTTTTTGGCTGTACAGCAGTTGAAACTTCTGGGCCTGTGACCCAACCAGACACACCTGCTCAAAGTTTTAAATCTCAAAGTAATGGTCCACAGACACAGAGATGAGGCAGGATCCATTTTGGCAATACTGTACTTACCAGTACCACCCCATTTTCTAGAGCAGTGGTACCCCTAGCAATGCCCAATGGCCAAAGGCCAGAGCTGGCTGTGGTAGTACAGCAGCCACAGTGCCAGGGGACAGCCAGGGTAGCTGTAGTCTAGCCAACACCCTGGCTCTATGGTCCAATTTTGGCTGAGTTCTGGCCACCTTGCTTCCTTTATATTCCCAACTATTTCCCAAGCCTTGTTTTCCAGCCTTCTTGGAGTTTCTGGGAGATGCCTTATATTCTTTCATAAATTTCTTTCTGGCTTAGATTAGCCAAAGACCCTTTCTATTGCTTACAACTCAGATCCCAGTCTGGTATCGCAGTCAAAGGACTTGACATGGTGTCTGGTCCACAGCAAACATTCAGTGTATGCTAATTTCCCTGTGTGTCAGAGATGTCTCCCTATTTCTGTCCCCTCATAACCATAAACATAATCATTATTATTGGTTTCTGATTTATCTTTCTGTCTTTTGTTGTGTTTATTAGTTTTCTACTTGTATTAGTTTGTGTTGGGGCTGCCATAACAAAGTACCACAAACGTAGGGGCTTACAAACAAAAACCATTCATTACGTCAGAGTTCAGTAGCTCAGACGTCTGGCATGGCATGGCTGAATTCTGCTCAGGATCTAACAAGGCTGAAAAGGTGCCTGCAGAGCTGTATTCTCTTCCAGAGGCTCTAGACTGAAGCCCCTTCCGAGCTCACTCAGGTTGCTGAAAGAATTCAGCTCCTTCCAGCTGTAGGACTGAGGTTCCCATTTCCTTGACCTAGGACACCCTCCATCTTCAAGCCAGTAACAGAGCTTTGAATCCTTCCCATTCTTAAAATCTCTCTGACTTTCCCTTCTGCATTCCCCTTCTGCAATTAAGGGCTTGTGTGATTACACTGAGCCTACCTGGCTAATCCAGGATAATGTCCCTATCTTAAGTCAACTCATTGCTAACCTAGATTTCCTCTGCAAAGTCCCTTTTGCCATGGAAATAACTAACATTCAATACCCCCAGAATTAGGGCTGGAGTCTTGTGGGGGCTGTGAGCCTGCCCTCTACACCCTCCTTCCCAAAGGCATGTGGACAATGCCTCCATTTTCTCTTCTTGCTAAAACTGTTGGTATTACCTGGACAATGTTTTCAAGTGATATCTGTGGCAATGTGCTGGAGGAAGCAGAGAAGAGACCAAGCAGTCAGGGACTCAGCTCCAAAAATATCTAAAGAGCTTCATTGAAAGATGAAGAGGGCGGAAACCAGTCAGAGGAAGCAGAAGGGGCACAAAGAGCCATGGGGAAAACAACTGGAGATAGAGGGAGGGAAAGGAGAGGTGAGGCAGGAAGCAAAACCGGTTCTTCCCGGCTTTCCATCCAGGCCTCCGGTGCCAGAAGGCAAAATGCAAAACCAACAACGAGGAGAGGCAGATTTGCTAAGTGAGAAGAACGGGATTTTTACTTGAACACGTGGAATTTGAGAGGCCTGAAGAACAAAGTGAAGATGTGTCTCCACGTTCAGGGAGGAGGCAGAGGAAACTTGAGAAAACTCAAGCTAAGATAAAATAAAAAATATATAAAATAAAATGTTAATAGTGAAAGCAAAGGAGAGAGAGGGAGGAGAAACTCAGAGTAGAAAGGACAGGCAGGGGAGGAAGGATGAGAAGCCGTGTCTCAGACATGCTGACAGCGCCACATGGGAGTCACAGCTCCTGGCTCTGGCTGCTCACAACACGTGATTTCAAATTCCCATCTGCCACAGAGTGTTTTTATGCTTTCATGTGAGTCTGCAGCCCGGCACAGGCCTGCAGATATAAAGGCTGCTTAGGGATGTTCTGGAACTCCAGATGGCACTCTGGGATTCCTGCCTACATGCCTTATGCTTCCTGGGCCCAAGAAAGATGCTGCCACCCGAATTCTCCCCAGTTCCTGCCCACCGTCTCAAAACAACTCGCACAACGGCCTCTCTCTCTCTCCCTCTCCTTTCCCCTTTCTGCTCCTTAGGTCCCTGCCCTGGGACATAGTGGAAAGATCATGGATTCTGGAATCTGACCTCCGGAACCTAGGTCAGTATCCACCAGCTGTGTACCCTTGAGCAAGTTACTTAGCCTCTCTGAGGCTCAGATTATTCACGTATGGCACGGAATCAGCAACACCTATCTCAATAGGCCTGTTGTGGGTTAAATGCCTAGCACAGTGCCTGGCAAGAAGGAGAAGCCCAATCTATGTCCGTCCCCATCCTCCAGCCTGGCACACAGGCCTGTGGGTCTCTTTTCAGAGGCAAACAGGTCCAGCCAAAAGCCCCAGGGCCAGGATGACCGCGGCGAGCACAGCTTTATGGTCAGGGGGACTGAGTTGCCATCTGTTTTTACCACTGATTGATACAATCTTTGGCCCGTTATCACTGTGGCCTCTCTGAGCCCTGATTTCCCCATCTATAAAATAGGGACAGTGACAGCATGCACCTCCACTGAGGATCTCTTATTTGCCTTGTATTAGTCTGTTCTCATGCTACTAATAAAGACATACCTATGACTGTTTAATTCATAAAGGAAAGAGGTTTAATTGACTCACAGTTCCATATGGCCTGGGAGGTCCCACAATCATGGCAGAAAACAAGGAGGAGTAAGGTCTTGTCTCACATGGTGGCAGGCAAGAAGACAGTGTATGCAGGGGAACTCCCCTTTATAAAACTATCAGATCTTGTGAGACTTATTCACTATCACCAGAACAGCATGGGAAATACCTGTCCCCTTTATTCAATTACCTTCCACCAAGTTCCTCCCAGACATGTGAGAGTTACGGAAGCTACAATTCAAGATGAGATCTGGGTGGAGACACAGCCAAACCATATCATGCCCCTTCCGGTGCATTCTCCACCCTTCTCCACCTGCTCTGAGCCTTGCAAGCTGACCTGTGTCAACTACAGGAAGGGATATCTGCCCTCTGACTTCAGCAGAGGTTCAGCAGTCATTTCCCAGGCTCCCTCCCGGCAAGGTCACCTCTGGCTGGCTGCTTTTCCTAGTGACCGCTCCTGTCAAGGAAGCCCTCTTGACAGAGCTCTCTCCTTCTAGAGTCCAGCAACTCCTTCCTTCCTCACACTGTCGTTACTATCTGTGTAGGGAAAAACTCTGTCAAATCTTGCTTTTCTTCTGCTTTCACACCACCACAACAATCATCAACACAGAAGACTTTTGTAACAAAGATGTGGAGATTTGTTGCCACACACCAAGCAGTAGACCCCAGTTGGGCATCCTCCAATTCAATGCCAACACTAGCTACCTGGAGATAGGGTCAGTCCCCAAGACTCTCTTTCTCTCCTGCACCAAGACACCAGTCACAAGTCTAGACCTCTAGAACTTCTGACCAACTAGCTTCAAGTTGGGGTTCCTATGACCCTCATTTTGGGTTTAATTAATTTGTTAAGACAGCTGCCAGAACTCAGGGAAACAACTTAAGTTGACTGGTTTATTATAGAGGATATTGCAAAGGATACAGATGAAGAGATGCATAAGGTGAGAAATGGGGGGAAGGAGTGCACAGTTTCCATGCTTTCTCTTGCTTGGAACATCTGAAGGTTCCTGGGTGCACCACCCTCCAGGAACCTCCACGTGTTCAGGTATCCAGAAGCTGTTCTTCCATTGCAAGTGACAGAAACCCAAATCAAACTAATTCAGCCCAAAAAAGGAGAATAACTCTCATCACTATGAAGTCTCAGGTTAGTGTTTGCTTTGAGGGCAGCTTGGCTCAGGAGATCAAATGATGCTACAATACACATTTCACTTACTCTCTTAGTTCTGTGGTGCTCTTTCTTGGCTTCATTCTCAGGCCATCTCTGTTATCATTTGATGATAAAAATTGGCCACCAGTAGTATCTCTAGATTTACATCATCCTAATGGCAAGTCCAGAAAAAGAAAGAAGGAAGGAAGGAAGGAAGGAAAGAAGGAAGGAAGGAAGGAAGGAAGGAAAGAAGGAAGGAAGGAAGGAAGGAAAGAAAGAAAGAAAGAAAGAAAGAAAGAAAGAAAGAAAGAAAGAAAGAAAAGATGATGACAACAATCATCACAAATCCCCCCACCCCCCACCCCCGCCACCACTCAACATCCATACTTGATCACCCAAATGGCATTGATTGGTCCTGTTTGGGCTTTAGAATGAATACTGAACTAATTATTAGGTCCAGAAGAAAAAAATTGAACTAGTCAGAGTGAGTGAAGAGCTTGTCCCTATAGTGTGAAAGGTAATTAAAGCCCGGTGAGGTCCCACTGAATCACATTGCCTTGCCTGAAACAGAATCCCAAAATAAGTGATGTAGAACTGACACAAAGCAGATTTCCAGATAGGACCATATAGATTTCCACTATAGGACCATTGGGGCACAGACTATATATTCAACAAATGCTATCAGAATGGAAACTAAGAGTTCTATGAGATTAATACTTTCTCCTCTCTCTGCCCTCTCACTCCTGTCTCTTTCTCCCTCTCCCCCGAGTCTCTCTGTCTCATATATTCACACACACACACACACACACACACAAAGAAGTAGTTTCAAATAGTCCCTGGGGCACTAACAGAGGAAAATGGCCATGAGGATGAATTCCAGTATTACTCACAAGATAAATTCTCTTGTTACATCAAGAGGAAAAGAAAAACCATTAACTGAGGCATAAACTTCCTAATTGTGAAGACCATGATTGGCAGGCAGTGAATACCTCATCATTCTCAAATAGAAAATAAGCTTCAGGAAGCCTTTAATAATAACCTATTATATTGACATGAATAAGGTTGAGCTAGAGCAGGCTATGCTGAAGTGGTAGAGGCTGAAAGAGAGAGAAGATTGTTCCTGATGTCCCTTTGTATCTCACCCTTATCCAGATACTGAAACTGAACCACCATAATGAGCCAAGTATCATATTCCAAAAAATCTGCCAGACATTCCTGACATTTCAGCTTTATTGAATTACTATGTAGTGCAGCCTTAGAAATATAAATCATGGAGAAGCGGGAAATGCGTTTATTTCATTAACCCATCTAGCCTTCATTGAATGCCGGCTGGTACCTCTCTTAAAAATAGCTTTAGAGTCTCACCCTGCAAATACATTTGCATTCTGTTTTCCAGCAGCAGCAAACCTGATGATAGACTATTGTTTAATTCCTATTTCTCCTCAGAAGCCCTTTCATTCCCATTTAGTTGGCCTCATGTTGTTCAGAACTTTAAAGAACATCCTGTCTCCTTTGTCATTTCTTGGTCTTCCACGAAGTAGCTGGCCAGACTTGCTTTTTTGCTACCATTCCAATCAACCAGCCACAAAGAGGAAGAAATGGTTCCTGAGGTTGGCGACAAATATCTGGATGCATTCAAAAAGCCCAAATCACCTTGGACACCAAACTTGGTGCTCTGTGAAAGAGTTGCGCAGGAAAATCCTGAACTGATAGTACCAGTAATGAAGACAGAGATGATTTGGTCATAGCAAGCAGCTTTGCAAGTTTAGATGGCAGAGCAGAATTAGGACCAGAAGCACCAGAGTTAGATGGCCTCGGTTCAAATTCAGACCATAACACTTATCAGCTGGGCAACTTGAGTTAGTGACTTTCCTTCTTCCAGTTTCCACTTCATCAGCAGTACTAATGTTTACCTCTAAAGGCTGTTGAGAGGTGGCTTCAAGAAAAACAAACGAGTGGGTGCGGGGACCTGTAACCTACAAAATGTCACTCAACTTTGTTATTATTATGACACCCAGACCAAAGAATACAAGGGACATATACATCTCAGCTTGGGACAAAATTTCAGAATTTATCCTCGCCACCTTTTCTGTGAGAATTCCTTTGCTTTCTCATTCTGTCCCATTTCCCAAAAGGCCTATGTTGTTCTTCATGCTTACTCTTAATTAACACTTAATAAATCTCTCCTGAAACATTAATAGCTGGCCAAGATTTAGCTGACAATGGCTTAATGTATGATACCTCCCCAGGGGTGTTGGCGTTTATTTTAATTTGAAAGGAGACCCTAACTTCTCTCCTAACAACCCAGAAACTACACAAGGGTCCAGGGAGTCATCCCTAAAATGTCACCATCTGGGACTTTCCCACATGATCATATTGAAAGTTTGGGAGACAGTAAAAGAATGAAGAGGAAGAAAACAAAGCAAAACCCACTGGGAGCTGCATTTCCCTCCCAAAACAACAACAACAAAAACCTAGTGCGTGGTACACAGCAGGTGTTCCATTAATGATCTTAAATGGAGGAATAAATGATAGAATTAATGAACCAGCGAACAAATAAACGAAGAACTGCCCCATACTTTCTCCATTCACTCACAAGGAAGAAAATAAATAAAAGCTAACTTTGGCAGGCCACTTCTGAGAAGTCGCCAACTATAACAGCAAATTCCCTGCCTAATCCTTCTTACTGGAATTGTAGCACTAAGAATAGCCAGTTTGCTTTTTACTGACTGGGTTCTTACCTGCCTTCTTTCTGGAATGTGGTCCAAAAAAGGGGAGAATGGGATCTTGATCATGATGAAGGGCACAGGCTTTGAAGTCTATCATATTTGGGTTTTAGACCCAGTGCTGCTAACATCTATTTGTGATTGGGCAAAAGACTTAATCTCAACTTTTGCTTCTACCCATGAAGGAGAAACTCCTATGGGATACACCCTGACCCACTGAAAAAACAATCTACAAACAAAACAAAATAGATTCAAGAAGTGTTTTCAGACATTAAACAGCAAGTAACACAGGACCATAATCACCAATAAAATGAAAAACTAAAGTAAACCAGACAATTGCACCATCTTAACCTGGAAGTAATTTTTGGACTGAATCACCAGGAGGATGAACCCAAACAGAGAAAGTCACAGAGATCAGGGAGGCCAGGGTAGATAGATTTGGAAAGCACAGAGTACTGGAGTGAAGGAAACTAGACAAAGAAAGAGCTCCAGAAATCTGCATAGGGGCACTCTGGATCTTTAGCTAAACATTAATCTCCACATGCAAATGAGGCTGGGCAAGGAAAATTAACAGAAAAAAAATCACTAGAGAGCTGCAAGCCAAACAATTCTCAGAGCTCACCCAGGGCTGAAAATATTCAACGTCCCACCAGCCAGAGCACAGAGACAATGCTAAATACATGGGAAAGGTAGTAACGCCATGGAAGTTTTATGCCTTGGTAGTGGGGCTAAATAAGCCCTTCAGTAAAGGGATTAAATTAACCATTTAAAAATATCAAAATTGAGCCTCAAAAGAATCAAGCTGAATTGCATCCAAGTCACTTGACCCACCAATACAAAGCATAACACTCTTCAAAGGGATATAATAAAATCCAGCAATAACCAATTAAAATACACAATGCCCAACCTCTAGTTAAAAAATTAGTAATTATGATGAAAGAATATGATTTGTAAAAGAAGGAAAATCAATCAATAGAAACATCTATAAATTTTAAAGATGGATGAATTATCAACTAAGGACTTTAAAATCTTTCAGGTATGCAAGCTCAAGTGTTTAAAGAAAAACATGAGTATAATGAAAGAATATATGTATATACAAAGGAACACACACATACATTATTTATATGTAGTGTGTGCATATATAGATAGATCTATCTATAGTGTATATAGTGTGTGTGTGACACACGCTATATACACACACATGAAAACATGCCAAATGGAACTTTCAGGAATGAAAAAAATTCAAGAGGAACCACAGAGAAAAAGAAAAAGACTGAAAAATATAAACAGAGCCTCACTGAGCTGTAGGTCAACATCAAATGGTATAACATAAATGTTGCTGGAGTTCCAAAAGGAGAAAGATGAACAGAAAAATAAAATTGAATTTATAATGGCAATTTTAAAATCTAAATTTTTGATGACATCTATAAACTTACAGATGCAAGAAGGTCAATGAACTCAAGGAAAGATAAACACATAGAAAACCATACCAAGAGAAATCACAATCAATTGCTAAAGAAATAACTACTAAATGAAAAATATGAAAAGCTGCACAGAAAAACAGACATGATAAACCCAGAGAACAAAGAGAAAAATTATCTCAGATGTCTCATCAGAAACTATGCAAACCAGAAGACAGAGGACTGATACCTTTGAGGGATAAAGATGTAAAATGTCATGTAAATTTTGATAACCAGAAAAAATATCTTTCAAAAGTAGAGTTGAAATAAAGATTTTTTTTTTCAGACAAAAAAAAGCTGAGAGAAGTTGTCACTAACTGATTTTCAGAAGAAGAAATGTTCATGGAAGTTCTTCATGAAGAAGAAAACTGATACCAGAGGGAGACTTGGAACACAAAAGAGTGAAAACACAGCAACCATAAGATTATGAGTAAATATGAAAAGAATAAATCAACAAGGAAATCAGAAAATATTTTGAACCAAATGAAAATGAAAACAAACCATGTCAATATTTGTGGGATGCTTCAGCAATTATTAAACAAAACCATACAGCTTTCAATGCTTATATTTGAAAAGAAGAAAGGATAAAAAATAATGACATTAAAGCTTTCCACAAAGGAAATTCCAGGTCCAAATACCTTCACTGGTATACTAAATCAAATATTTAATGAAGAAATAATGCCAACTGTACACAAACACTTCCAGACAATAGAAAGGAAGACAAGATTTTCTAACACAGTTTAAGGTCACCGTTGTCCTGAGACAAAACCAGACAAAGACATTAAAGAGAGAGAGAAAAACTATAAACCAATGTCTTGCAGGAAAAGAACATATTTTGCAAAATATCAGCAAAACGAATTTGGCAATATATTTAAAGAACAATACAACATGAAGTGAAAATTATCTCAGGAAGGCAAGTTTGGTTTAATATTCAAAACTCATCTAATACAATCACCATATTAACATACTAAAGAAGAAAAAACATAATTATCTTAATAAATTTAAGAAAAGTATTTAACAAATTTCTTTACCCATTTATAATTTAAAGAAATCTCTCAGCAAAGTAAGAATGTAAAGAAACTTCTGGCCAGGCACAGTGACCCATGCCTATAATCCCAGCACCTTGGGAGGCCAAGAGGCGGGTGGATCACCTGAGGTCAGGAGTTCAAGACCAGCCTGGCCAACATGGCGAAACCCCATCTCTACTAAAAATACAAAAATTAGCTGGGCATATTGGTGGGCACCTGTAATCCCAGCTACTTGGGAGGCTGAGGCAGGAGAATCGCCTGAACCCGGGAGGTGGAGGTTGCAGTGAGCCAAGATCTCTCCACTGCACTCCAGCCTGGGCAACAGACCCAGACTCGGTTTCAAAAAAAAAAGAAAAAGAAAAGAAACTTCCTCAACTTGGTAGAAGACATTTATAACTAACATTATACATAATCGTGAAAGACTGAATATTTTTCACTAAGTTCAGAATGAGGAAAGACACTTGCTCAGTCTATGTCCATTCAACATCATACTGGAAATCCTAGCATTAGGTGTGCTTTGTTGTATTGTAATGAGGCAAGGAAAAGAAATACAAACATACAAATTAAAAAGGAAGAAGTAGAACAGATTTTATACACAGAGAACCTAAAATGGAAAACTCCACGCACATGGAAAATCCTACTGGATCTTTTAAAAAAAAGCTACTAGGTAAGACTACTAAGTGAATTTCGCCAATTCATAAAATTCAACTCTATTTCTACATACTAGCCACAAAAAACTTGGTAAATAAATTTGTAAAGAATTCCGTTTATAATAGTTCAAAAGTATAACATGCATAGGAATAAATTTAACAAAATCTGTGTAATTCCTGCATACTGAAAATAAAAAATAATGCTGACAGAAATAAAAGACCTAAATAAATACATACACCCTGTCCATGAGTTGGGAGACTTAGTATTGTTAACATGTCAATTCTCCCCAGATGATTTATAGATTTATTATAATTGCAATCAAAATCTTAGCAGTCTGCTTTGTCGAAATGGACAACTGATTCTAAAATTTATTTGGAAATGCAAAGGACCCAAAATATCCAAAATAATTTTTAAAATAGAAACAAAGTTATATGATTTCAAAAGTTACTAAAAGCTACAATAATCAAGGTGGTATGATTTTGGCAAAATGATTGACCAATTAATGGGAAAGAATACAGGGTCAGAAATAGACCCACACATCCATAGTTAATTGTTTTACAAGGGTGCTATGTCAATTTAACAGAGAAAGAATGGTCATTTCAATAAATAGCATTCCAAAAACTAACATCTCATACAGAAAAAAATAAGTAAAATTCAATCATTCCCCACATAGTAAACAAAACGTACCTTAAAATGGATCATACACCTAAATGCAAAAACTTAAATATAAAGCTTTTAAAAGATAATATAAAGAATATATTTGCAACATCAATGTAGGCAAAATTTCTGAGATAGGACACAAAAGCTCAACCATTAGAAAATTTATAAAATTTACTTTATCAAAATTCAAAGCCTCTGCTTTTCAAATCACTCTATGAATCAAAATAAAAGACAAATTCAACAACTGGGGAAATATTTATAAAAATGTATCCCACAAAATCCTTGTGTCTAGTATATATAAAAAACTCTTCTAACTCAAAAACATGAAGATGACTATCTTAGTCCATTTTCTGTTGCTATAATTGAATATCTGAGACTGGGTAACTTACAATAAAAATAAATGTGTTTCTTACTCTTCTGGTGCAAGAATAGGAAAAATCTCAGATGAAACTAGTCAAAGCACTGACATGCCATGACTGCACTTCAAACTTGAAGGATAACTCACCTCTTTCAATCTGTTTCTTCACTTTGAAATTCCCTTCTCAACAGGGAGCACTCCTATTAGCTCCAGCGTAGCTTCATGGGCAACATGATCCCACCACTCTAGATCCCCAAATGACCTGAGCATGTGATTATAAGTTGTTTCTCTAAAATGGGAGGCAACTTTTCCCCAGCCACCCATATCTCTCTCCTTCATCAAAATAGTGCTTAGCTACACGTGTTTGTAAGAAGCCAGTCTAAGCAGAGCCCATTTCCAGTGACCATCTGTACTTCCTAGCAATTGAATCCACATCCATGCCTTTGGAGATGACCAGCAGGACTGGGTAAGAGGTCTGCATCTGGCTTTCTGCTCTGCACACATGCTTTTGTCTGGACTCCAAGGCCTGACAGCTGAAACTTCTGGAACGCCCTAGGCACTGCTGAATCAGATGTTTTTCAGCTTCGGTGATTCAAAACTTCCAACTTGCAGAACATTCTCAAGCTAGCTATTTTCTGGAGTCCCTTTTCTCCAGCTGCCTCCAAAATGAACTGTCTCCAGCCCTGAATTTCACTGACAGTGAGGTGTTTCTGTGGAAGTCTGGTTGAGGGCCATGCCAGTGTCATCGCCCTGTACTGGGCTTTGAAGTCATGATGACCCACTGATTTTTATGTGATGAAGTTGCTGTTGCAGTGCCTGACTCCAGGCAGGTCCATGCAACCCAGCCTGGCATCCTGTGTTTCCATATGGCCCCAACCAGGTTGCTTTGAGCTCTCAGTCCTCTAGAAGTAGGGTCCCCTGAGGCACCACAACATAGAAAAGGCCACATAGAGCCCTGTTGGAATATGTGCATGCACAGCTTTGGACAGCAACTAGAGACCTGCTGTCTCCTTTACTGAATTCTGAGCCATTGCAGGTGCTCAGGATGGAGTGACCTCCATCCCATCCCACAGTAGAATAGTTAAGAAACATGAATCATTCTGTTAATCCCATCTGCTGAGATGGGAGCTTCTAGAACTTCACATCAGTGGGGCACTGGGGACAGTTGCTCTCTGCTCCATGTTTGTTTGGAGAGTGCATTGATTTGGGCAACTGTCTTTGTTCCTGATATCTGCTCAGCTCCTGCAGGAAATGTTGTTTATATCAACAGAGATGGCAACAGACTGGGCTTACTGTCAAAGAGACTGAGTTGCAGAATGATCATCCCTGATTCCCAACAGAGCAACTAAGAGCTTGGGCTTGAAAGTCAGTCATCCAGGCCCATATTTGAATCCAGATGCACATTTAACAGTGGGTTGACTTGGGCAAGTTACTGCGCTTTTCCAAAAGTGTTTCCTTATCTGTAAAAATGGAGATAAAGGAACATGAGGAAACTTCAAAGAGATAATAAATGCAAAGGGTAGGCACACGGACTGCGGCCCAGTAAGCACTTGGTTAATACTAACAATAATTATTTTTCTTAATGGTGAGAGTTCCCACCAGGAATCAAAAATAAGCTGTGGCAGAAACATTGCTAAGTGTTCATCTGATTCCATTTTACTTTTTGCTTTTTAAGTACTATAGACTTGAGGACTGTCTATGATTAGGTCGAGGTCAGATGGCTGAGTTTTGACCAATGGGAGGTGGGCGCAAATGATGCACACCACATCTAGGCCTGATCTTTAAAAGGTTCTGACTTCTGCTCTCTCCTTCATTTGCACAGCTAGAAATGAAGAACCCAGAGATGTCAGAACCACAGGATGGAAGCAGCTCAGGTGTTTGAGTACCTGCTGGGAGGTGACATGACAAGAGAACAGCCCTGTACTGGACTTAGTGGGAGTGAGAAATTGTTATTATATCGACACATTGACATTTCAGGGTTTATTTGTTACTTCAGCATAACATAGCCTGTCCAGACTAATTCACAAACAAACACTAGTACATGGAGTGGATGGGGAACCAGCTGGTCAAGATAAAATGGATATTCCCAGTCAGGTAGAGAAGTGTAAGTTTTTCATCAGGATGAAAATAACTCACTATTTTACAACAAAGTTGATTGCAAATTTCCCATGCAACCTCCCACTGGAACCAGACAGTTGTGCCAGGAGGAGACAAGTATTGTGACATGAAAACCCCTTTGTTTGCACTTTCTGGTCTTCATATAGCAACACTGCTGTTCCACTTCCATACCCCAAACTTTGCATGATTCTGTAGATTAAGAACATCCTCTCCATACATTTCAATAAATTGGCAGTGAATTTCTGCAGCGGAAACATATTCTCATTTAAAACTGCACATCATGGCATGTATCTTTGTCTGGGGACCACCTGTTGAAGGAAGCAGCCATCTGTACACAAAGTCATAAATGATCACATTCAGTCCATGTTAGAACATGGTCACACATGTTTAACAAAACATCACGCTCCCTGTGTCATGGCTGTCCTATGCCAATGGAACCAGAAATGAATCCTGTAAAGCTCTAATGTGAAGACCCAAGGGCCTTTGCAGATACTGTTCTCTCTGCCCAGAATGCTCACTTTATATATGGCTAGTCTTCATCTTCAGATCTCTGCCCAAAAGTCACCTCTTCAGAGATGCCTTCCCTGAATGCTCTTTCTACAGGAGGTAGCTCCCACCCTTACTTCTCTATCTCTGCACCGTATCCATTTCTTCCATAGAACTTACTATATGTAATTTGGGGAGGGGGGTTCTATATGTAACTTATTTCACTAGACCCAAGTAACTGGGAAACTCCCCAACCTCTAGAATTCCAGGTATATGAACTGATAAAGCCCTTGTAGTGTTTAAGCCAATTTCAGCTGAATTTTCTGAGATTAGAGCTGATTTTACAGCTAAAATCTTCCTAACAAATATTTCTCCTCTTTATAGTATTACCACTATTGTCCTCCCTGAGATTATCTGTATAAATTAAAAATCCACTATGTGCCAGGCACTGCGTTAGGTACTTTATTTCATTTAATCTTCACAATAACTCTGAAAATTAGCAATTATTTAATGCTACTATATGAGTGAGGAAATTGAAGCCTAAAATGTGTAATTAACATTGTTGGCTCTGAATTCCTTCCTTTGGGGAACTGTCCTCCCACATTCTGTGTGATTCCGTGTCATTCAAATATACTGCAAGGTGGGTATATGATCCAGGCTGGCCAATAAGAGCACTTCTCCACCCAGACTCTGTGATGAGCCAGAAGGAGACACATGACCCAAACAAAGACAATCACAGTCCTTTCTTGTTACATAAATGCTAGGCCATTAAGAACCTATCTGGTTGGAGGATCACACTCTAAAATAACGTTAATAACCCTGCTTTGGCCAGGAGCTATCTTGCTGCCATGTGGGGAGGGCGTGCTAAGCATAAAGCCTCATCTAAGGAGAGTGAGTGAAAAGGAGGCCAATGACATCCCTTGAACTCCTGGATCCAACTGTGCCTGAGACACACACCTGGGCTTCTCGGTTCCATGAAGTAGTAAATTAGTCATTACTTAGCATGGTCTGAGTGGATTTCTGTCATTTGCTACTGAACAAAGATGGAGAGGGCATTATGTAGAAGTTAAATACATATTAGTTCTCTCAACTTTTCCTCCTTAAAGTGACCACTGCCCATTAACCCCACAACAGTTGACAACATGTCAGCTGCTGCCACTACAAGCAACCCTATTTTTTCATTGCGCTTACTATGTCACATTTGGTCCAGCCTCTAGGCCGTGCACAGGCTATTCTTTCTGCCTGGATACAGAATTATGTCTTTTCCAAGGGCCACACTTCTAAGCAAATACACTCCACAAATGACCTACAGCCCCTCTAACTGCAAATGACTGCCCATTTGCTAGTGGGGGCAGGGGCTATAGTAAGAATTAAAAGCCCACAGGTCTTTAAATGTCCTATTTTAAGTCAGTGAATATTGCCCTGCCAAGAAAGGACTATTGTTTCTCATTCATATTGAGTTTTATATTCAAGGTAACTTCATAGAATTTCTCTCATTCCTTCTTTTTCGTACCCCTGTTAGAGTTGGGTAAGAGAGCAATGAATACACCCATTAGACAGATGAGAAAGCTGAGTTCCAAAAAGGCATAGCAACTTAACTCAATTGCAATTATCAAGTCCAGACTGAACTTGGAATTCTTCCCACCTCAGCCCAACCTGAGACGCACCAACATGTTCTAATCTGGCAAGCCACAATTATAAGCATCCATTCCCCAACCTCCTCCCGTACCCAGCACCTCGTCAATTTGGACAACTAAGCCCTATCAGGTTAGGTTGCCAGATAGTATACAGTATGCCCAGTTAAATTTGAATTTCAGACAAATTTTTTTTTTAGTATAAGCATGACCCAAATATTGTCTGGAACACACTTATACTGAAAAATTATTCATAGCATATGTGAAGTTCAAATGTAACTAGGCATTCTATAGTTTTATTTGCTAAATATGGCAATGCTACATCAGATGTTCTTCCAGTAAACTAGGAAAGGGGTGCAAGTTGTAATTTATTTGGAAAGTCAGACTTTTCTGGCATGGGTCCTATAACACTACTATTCTGTGCACAGCATCACTCTCTAATGTTTGATACTAGGGTAGGGTTTGATGTCACTTGATATTATGGCCAGGATCCAGGTACTCTTCAGTCTTGTTCTATGATGCACCTCTCCTTCCAAGAGCTTTGTGGAGGGTCTATTCGCACAAGAAACAGTGGCAAAATGGGACTCAAGATACTATGTCATTCTAGGCAGAGCCGTGAGTGGCCTTCCCCATTAGGAAATCATGACCCACTGATCTTGGACTCTGATTAATCCCAATCAGATTAGCAACTTCCTGCCCTTGGGATAGATGGGAGTGCCTAGGGAAAGGGCAGGCACAGGAAACTGCAATGTGGGGGAAAAGCGTGGCTGAGTGTTAGCCTTTGATGACGTCTAGAGTGCAGAACTAAGGAACCTGGTGAGTAGTCTCTTTTGGAAACCAAGACTGAGAACATGTAAATTTGGAAGCTATGGGATAAGCCAAGGTAGGTTCCACAATCAGGGAGGAGAAAGCCAGGGTATAAAAGGAGAAGAAAGCTGATATGCAAAGAGAGCAGAATAGAGGGTATACTGTCCTCTTCAGTCCACCACCCCAATTCTTAATTCCAGCTGCACTGCAAGCTGCATTTCCTCTTCTGAGAACTTCGAATAAATTCCCTTTTGTGCTTAAGCTCATTTGGGTAGGTGTCTGTTACTTATATTGATTCTGTCACTTACTTGACTAAGAAAAACCACCAAATAAAGAAGCAAGCTCTCTGGTTCAGTTCATTGCAATTTATTTAATTTAAAATAAAACAGAAACAAAACCAAAATGAAACAAAATCAGTTTCCAATAAAATACAAACACTTTGGGTAGTTATCCAGCTTTTTTTTCCCCTGTAGGCTGTTCTGGGCTCAAACCAATCAAATGAGTGAAAACCAATTTTGACAGGAGCCATAAAGCATGTTGCACCAATTAAATTACACCAATATATTATTATAATACCTTTGAAATGCCTTTCAGACCAATAAATAAAAAAGACAAATTCAAA
>NW_016811898.1:3160852-3242932 GCF_001698545.2 Rhinopithecus bieti
AGATTTTTTTTTTTTTTTTCCCTTTTAACCTCTATTAGAGTTCAGGAAGGAGGTGGAATTGAATGAAAGGAAACTGAGCAGCTTCCCATAACACACTGCTCAGCTCAACCTGAAGGAATGCACAAGCCAAAACACCAGAGCCGGTGGCAAGGGGAGAAATCAAACTGTCTCCTTAAGGAAAGGGCAACTCCATTCTAATGCACTTTCTTAGCACTGTAAGGTGAATTTTTTCTTCTCTCTCTACGAACTATTTTTTGTTGGTTTTTCCAAAGATGTTCCCAAGACCAGTCTTCCTGTCTATCTACATGGCTACCAGTGCTGGCCATCTTGAAATGAGTTCAATTTGCCTTGGCCAGCAGAATCTGAAGTCATCCCAAAGAGACCAGGAAGTCCAAACCTAGAATCCTGAAGGTGTCCCATGGTTGGAGTGGCATCTTGTCATTGTGATCCGGGTGTTTAGAAATTACATATCTAGTGTTTTTTCTTCTTTTTTTACTTTTTAAGATAAGAGTCCTGCCGCACCTCTTTTCTACCTCCCCCAGAACCATCTGGGTGACATCTAAGGAAATGTTCACTCTCTTACATGCTTCCTCCCAACCCCCTGCACTCTTTCAACACCTTATTCATTTAAATGAATGGAATTTTCTTTTCCCCCAAAGCCCAGGAGTTCACGTCAAAGTTTAAAACCATGACATAGAATACTTAGATTTGGGGGGGAAAAGCACCGTCTACCTGATTTTCCTTTCCTCATCCCAATATCCCACCTACATCTAACTCCCTAGAAGCAAACTTGTCTACCTCTGAGGATGCTACACTCAGTGGATGGGGAAACCATTTGTCATTGGTGAACAGAGCCAATGGTTGAGCCAGGTAATCCTCTGGAGACTATGGACAGTAGCACGTCCAACTCAAAGCATCCATGCATGTGAGAACCCAAGAGGCAGCATTCCAGTTAATATTGAGAAAGAAAGTGACAAGTTGCCTCTTGTTGGTGCACATCAACTTCCATTCATCTGTGCAAAGATCACAGACCGTCTTGTGCCCTGTCATATACAATAGTTTTTACCTCTGACACCATCATCTTTCTCCCTGTCCACACTCAAGAGGTTGTGCTGTAGAGCAAGGCAGACATCAGGAAGGAGGAGGTGAACAGCAAGGAGCTAAATCACCATGGGCTAACTCTATGTCCTTAGCAGAGTTCAGAGTGTTCTCTCTCTGACCAAGGCCCTGTCTTTCATCAAAGTTGAGTAGCAAATTAACAAATGCCTCACCAGTGGCATGAAAGAGTTAACATAGATCCCACAGGATGACTAAACCCGATTCTGAGGGCCTAGCCAGATCAAAGATGACAACTACATAGCATTAGTGCTACTGCTTCCCTTCCCTTTCCTGTGGTAGCCATTACTAGTCAATCACAGCACTCCTTCCCTATGATGTGGGCCACTCACACCAGCACAACCGGCAGCCACTATTAATTGATCATCAACTCAAGCTCAAGTTGCTGAAATCTACTTGCCAGCTCCATGCAGCCAGACCTAGCTTGCTAATGCAAGGAGAAAAGGGGCAAGTTCTTTGGGCTCACCCAAGGCAAGCAGCCCAAGTGTCTCCTGCCCCTCCTCCAGAAACATTTGGATAACTTCTAAGGAAATGCTCCCTCCCCATATGCTTCCTCTCTACCCACTGAGTGCCAGTCAACACCACCTCTCCTGGACAGCTGGTCCTCTAGGAGGTGCCATAAAGCAAATGCCAAATAGGGCCCAAATTCTGACTGACAGTTGTCAGAACTGGCAGAAGAGCCCACCCTTCCCTTTTAGGTGTTGGCTCAAGGTTGCAAACTTGGCCAAGTGAGACAGTGCCAATCATTTTTCAGTCTATTGTCATGGCCAGCAAAGAGGTAACCAGCCTGTGAGCCCAAGTTTTGCTCCCCTTCCTCCCTCGTACCCCCACCTGCCCCCGGCGCCCTGGAGTGCTAGTTGAGCTTGCTGCAGATCTCCAGCGCTTGCTTGTAGACCTGAGTCACATCATCCATGTCTGCGAGGAGGGAGAAGCTGCTGTCTGCCAACCGGTTCCGGTACCGCTTCAGGTACTGGGGCCGGGGCCGGTTCTGGAGCCCCTCAAAGTCCTGGATCTGGAGGAAGTTTTCTGCAGAGACACAGCTGCGGATGCGCTGGCGGGCAGGGCGATTCTCCTGCAAATCCAGCAAGTCGAAAGAGTCGCTGGACAGCACGCTGTCATCACTGATGACACTGGAAGGACGGCTGTAGCTCCGGGAAAGGCCCTCGGCAGGGACACCAGGCTCTGACAGGGATTCCAGTGTGGGCATTTCAGGACTGACCAGGGCCGGGTCCATGGCGCCCGCTGAGTATTTGCTGCTGTGTTTCAAGATGCCCTTCCTTCGGCAGGAGAGGCTGTGGGAGGTCACCCTGGCTGGGTCTGGGGGGCTGGGGGAGGGGATGCTGCTGCCCATCACATCATTACTGTCCAACAGCTCCGAAGACTCACTGCGCTCTGGGGAAGAGTAGTAACCTGATTCTCTCTGCTGGGTCTTTTTCAAGATGCCTTTCTTCGGCATCGTGGCCGACTGCTTGGGGCTGAGTTTTCCCGGCACCTCTGACTCTGGTGAGCTTGGGAGGAGCACACCAGTCCTGCATAAGTCCTGCTCCATCTTGAAAGTAGAGGGTAAGGCAGGACCAACTACACCTTCAATGAAGCCAGTGCTGTGAGAGCGATGCTCGCTGTTGCTTCGCTTCTTCAGGATCCCCTTGGGCCTCTTGGAACTCAACTTGGATGGGCTTTCAGGCACTGCATCCAGACCAGACTGAGCAAAGTCATTCTCTTTCTTGGATTTCTTCAGCGACCGCTGCCGCTCTAGCATGACCTCAGAGGTCGTGGGTTTGACCAGGCCCTTCATTTTGGCTTCGGTGTCAGCCTGCAGCCCTGTGGAACGGTGGTGCCAGTCAATGATCCGAGCCAGGAGTGGGGACTCAGAGTCATGGAGGGCATCGCAGTCACACACGCTGCTCTTATAGCCCCAGTTCACCCACCAGTGGTTGGCAATGTCCTCAATAGTGGCCCGGCGATCGGGGTTCACCATCAGCATCCACCGTATGAGTCCTCGAGCATCTAAGGGACAAGGGACAAAAAGAATCGGGCATTACGTGGGAGCTTCTAGCTTTGTGATAGTGGGACCCTCCAGCAGTGATGAAAGACACACACTCCCTCTAGGAAAAATCCATTTGGAGACCTGGTCCAGTCACATTATGGAGCAGGATGCCCCAGCCTTTCAGACCATCCATCAAAAGCGTAATCAAGACTTGGAACAGGCTGGGGTGCCATCACATGGTGGCATGTTTTCCCTATAAGTGAGCAAATGCCATAGAGCTATGAAGCTTTTCATCATCTTGAATCTTTAGAAAATGTCAGGTAACCAAGAAAGAATCCAGACTTGACCCCGAGAAGTGCCCCACCATTCCTTTGGCGAATATCATTTTACCAGAGGAAAAACAGGTGTAGATCACCATTGCTTTCTTTATTCCTCCGTAGGTGGGCTTGTATAAACACATAGCACCTGCAGTCACTGGGAAAGCATGCCAGAGACAGAACATGGAGTGTGGCTCAGAGGCACTTACCTGCCACACCTGGGCAGTAAGAGCGGCTGTCTCCAAAACTGGCCTCCCCCCAAGGTCCTGGCCAGGTTCTGAGACCAATACTCAGTGAGCTCGCCTTCTTTCCCTCTCTGACATAAGCCATCTCCTACTGAGCTGTCAGATCAGAGAAGTGATCTATATCTGCTACCCATTCACAGCCTGTCTGAAAATTCTACTTGCAAATTTCTGCTGCCAGACATATAGGGAAAACCCCTAAAGGGATGCTGAGAAGGCCACAGGAACCAACTGACTCTCACAGCTTATAAACTGACTTTTAGGTTCAAACTGTGTTCCCCCAATTGGGGTGAATTATATTCTGGGAAGCTGCCACCTCCCCTCAGCTGCTTATGTAGGCAAATGAGAAGCTGGCAAAGGCCTGGTAAAAGGGACTGGGGCAAGAAACGCCTCTGAAAAGTACCAAGATGATCATCCTCAGTCATTCAGTGAGTATTTCTTGAACCCCTACAATGTGCCAGGAACCGCATTGGCATCGGTTAGCTGGTGAGGCAAAGAAGACCACTTTAGAGGTCATTCTGAATTTTTCCAAAAAGAATAGGCTGGCTTGTTGAAAAAATTATATATATATATAGAGAGAGAATGCATATCTATATATACACACATACAACAGTCTAGCCTCAGTATCCATAGGGTCTGTATTTGCAAATTTCTCTACTCGCTAAAATTTATTTGTAACCTCAAAATCAATATTCACAGCTCTTTTGCAGTCATTTTTGCATATGCACAGAGCAGCAAAAAATTAGAGTCACCCCACCTAACACACATATGTATTCACAGCTAAGGTCAAACAAGGCAACACTCTGCCTTCTTATTTCAGATCTCATACAAAGTGTCCTTTTCTCAGTCTATTTAGTGCTGTGTTTCTCACATGTTTTGGAATTTTTTTTTTTTGGTGATTCCTCCATTTTAAATGGGCCCCCAAAACAGTGCTGAAGCACTGTTTAGTGTTCCTAGCACAAGAAGGCTGTGACGTGCCTTATGGAGAAAATAAGTGTGTTAGATCAGCTTTGTTCAGGCATGAGTTACAGTGCTGTTGGCTGTTGAGTTTGATGTTAATGAACTAATATAGATTAAATAAGGTGTCTTTAAACAGAGACACACATAAAACAAGGTTATATATCAATCAGTTGACAAACATATTGTGAGCAGAGGCTCTCAGGAATCTAACCCTCTATTTCCCCTAGGAGCAAGAGTTCAGTATTCACAAATTCAGTGTTTGTAGCAACTTTGTAGAACATAACTACTATGAATAATGAGAATCAACTGTGTATGTACAGATATATAGATATACATATGTATTCGTATATATATATATGCATGTGTCTAGTATGTATATAAATGAAGTGCCAATGTTAACTTCGTTTTTTAACAAAAATGACCAGTGATGACCAGCTGTACACACCCTCTGTACAGGCATGATGCTCCCCATCAAGAGACGGAGCTCATGGCCATGGTTGTCTTGACCAGTAGAACACAGCAGATATGACACAATCTGGGTACAAGCGTGGACATAGCACTGGCACTCCAGCCTGGGCAACAGAGCAAGACACTGTCTCAAGAAAAACAAATTTAAAAAGAAGAAAGAAGGCTCAGCAACTTTTTATTCCTCTTACTTAGAACCCCTTGCTGCCACTGTGGGGTGGCACCTCAGAGAGCACCTAGGAAGGTCCACTGTTCAGCCCCAGCAGCAGCCCCAGCTGCCATCTACTTATAACTATAGGAAAACCCCAAGGCCAGAAGAGCACCTCCCAACCCACAGGAGTGAAAGAGATGATTTCAAGGTTGTGTAAGCCACTGAGTTGGTTTTGTGGGGGCAGATGGGGTAGAGTTGTTATGCAGAAATCAATAATGAGACAGTGCCCATGAGCCATATCCTATGCCAATGGCACAGTAGTGAGAGACAGAGCAGTGGCCACACTCACAGTATTTACATTCTGAGGTGGGTGGTTTCTATGTCTACTCAGACTGGGAGAGACCTCGTCTAACACCTTTTCCAAAATTTTTATTTATGGTGGAGAATCTGAATCCAAAGAGCTTAAGTGACTTGCCCAGATCCACACAGCAAGCAAACAGGACTCCTAGAATGTGTGCTCTGAAAAGTTTCTTTGGGAAGGTTTGGGGAAAGCAGCCTAACAAGCAAGCTTTGCCAAGGATGATGCTTCTGGGAAGAAGAAAGAGGAAAACCAGGAGACTCCAGACAGACACACTAAAACAAAAGCAGAAAATGAGAGTCGGTAAACAGATCTCTCTCCCCTCCACCTCTGACCCTCCCTCCACAGGGCACGCACCTGAGGGCTGCGTGGGCTCCCGGTACTCTCCACTGCTGATCTGCCGAATGAGGTTTTTGTGATCGAAACCATCGAAGGGCATTGTTCCATAAACAAGGGTGTAAAGCAACACGCCCAGGGCCCAGCTGTCCACCTGAAGCAGAGAGACAGCACATATAGGAGCTGGGAAACAGATCCCAAGATGCCTTCCAAACCATTAGCATCACAGCCTGTGAGCAGCCACCCCCAGTGCCCCCAGGAACTGAATTTAGCACCTGGAAGACAGGTTCCCAGTGCAGCCTGACATCTGACAGCAATGGAGCTGGGACCTGCTACAGAGCCTGACCTTTCCATTCTGAACAGAGGCCAGTGGTCCCAACTAGTAAAGTACTTTCTTAAACAGATTATCTTATTTAATCCTCACTACAATTTTGTGAAGCAGTTAGGGCCAGGACTATTTTCAGCCCCATTTGACAGATGAGAATACTGAGGCAGGAAGAACCTAAATGGTTTCTCCAGAGGCCCTACCCCAGTGATGGAGGTAAAACTGGGATGCGGGGCTCTTCATTCCTAATCCAGGAATCAATTCCTTCCTGCACTTTCTTCAAATGAATCAGGAATTACAAACTGAAGTCTTGTAAGAGCCAAGCAAACAACAGATATACACAAAGCAAGAAAGAATTGGGGTTACGACATAGAGTGTTGGGGATGGAGACAAACTGTACAGTACATTCACCCGTCTTAGGCAGACAACCTCTGTTTAGCTAATTGCTGCCATGTAGTAATATGGGCCTAGCACTACTAGATTCTTTGGTTTTTCAAGAGAAGTCAGAAGCCAAACTTTTATATGGAATCTCCTAATTATTACGTGTTTGCTCAATTTTTTAAAATAAAAACTAAGGTGACCAAATAAAGGAGTTTGCTGACCAGATCACAGGCTGCCAGCCTGTAACCTCAAAAAACAGGTCATCAAAGACCAAAATACTCATTATCTATGAGAAATTTAGTGTTGAGTTTCTACAAGTTTGTAAATTGAGTTCTATGCTCCTCCCTCGCATTCTTATTTTAGAAAGACTTTCTCTTCATTGCAGTTGATAAATGGTCTTGGCATCCTTCTCTTTACCCTTCAGCCCTGCCCCGAAACACTCTCAAACAGATAAATATTTAAAAGAAAACATTTCAACACACTGAGCAGCGGCTATTTAAAGGATACTGAGTGGATGAACTTCTCTGAAAAGAGAACCATCTTTCAAAAAGAGAATCATCACCCACAACTCACTCATTTTCAAAATAAAATTTCCACATACCCATATCTTACAGTGGCCCTTGAAAGCACTAGCATGTAGGGAAATGTATTTCTCATGAATTAGAAGATGTCATTAAAATGTATTTCCTTAGTCAGATATGCATGCTGCCAAAAAGATATACAAAAAAAGATATTTACTCCACAGTGAGGCAATCTTTTGTTTGTTGTGTCTGTTTTGATATAATAGGGAAAAAACTAAATGTTCACATCTAGACATTACTAAATAAATTATGGTATATTCATCAATAAAATGTCATTAAAATCATGTTGGGTTTTTTTTGGTTTTTTTTGTTTTTTTCTTTTTGAAACAGAGTCTCGCTCTGTCACCCAGGCTGGAGTGCAATGGCACGATCTCCGCTCACTGCAAGCTCCGCCTCCCAGGTTCACGCCATTCTCCTGCCTCAGCCTCCCAAGCAGCTGGGACTACAGATGCCCGCCACCACGCCCGGCTAATTTTTTTATATTTTTTAGTAGAGACGGGGTTTCACCATGGTAGCCAGAATGGTCTCGATCTCCTGACCTCGTGATCCACCCGCCTCGGCCTCCCAAAGTGCTGGGATCACAGGCGTGAGCCACCGTGCCCGGCCGAAAATCATGTTTTTAATAATGAATTTGGAAAGTGTCACAAGATAGTTTTGATAGTAAAGGGCAAGATATACATATGTGTGTCATATACATATGTATATCTTGCCTTTTATTAACTTAATCTCAATTAGTTTTGAAATGCAGAGATCTTCACTGGGAAAAGTTTAAAAGTCACAAAAGTATTAAGTGATTCTCTTTTGTGGGGGAATGGCAGGTACCTTTATTTTCTCCTTTAGGCTTTTCTGGGTTTTCCAAATTTCCTCCCAGGAGTATATATTATTGCTTTTATAATCGTATAAGGAAAAGTTTTCCTTGCTGACTTTTTTAGGCTCTGTTTTTTTAAGCATTTCTCAAATCCAATTTTTGCCCTTCCTCCCTCTTCTCCCTCCCCTCCCCTGCCCCATACGCATCAGGCAAGCTGCTCACCTCTGGCCCTCGGTAAGGTCTCCCATTGACAATCTCTGGAGATGCATAGAGTGGACTCCCACAAAACGTTTGCAAGAACTTATCCTTCTGGTACAGGTTGGAAAGCCCAAAGTCAGCAATCTACAAAGAGAAGCAAAAACCAGGGAGACTTGTTAGCATTCCAGTTTATGTCCGTGTTGAATCAGTTCACACCACACAGCACACAGAGTGGATGAAGGGCACCTGGGTTGGTCTGCTGGCTGGATCGCCATTTTCTCTCCAGCCCCGAGTCTTCATAAAGGACCACTCAGCCCAAGCAGGTCCGTGTTTCCTAGCTGCAGTCCCTGGCATCCATCACAAGTTCTACCAAATCTGCAGACTACAAGCTTTGCGACTTACTTAGAAATTATTCTTTAAATGGACGCTCTATTTAAACTTTAATTTAGACTTGCTCTGAGAAATAACATTCACAAAATCACTGGCTTGATGTTTCTGATGAACTTTAAAGTGTGTAACTATTAATTTAGGAATTCTCCCTCTGTGGTCTACCCAATCATATTGCATCTGCAGTGGCGTGCATATCACACTGCGGAAAACCCCTGACCTACGCAACTGGTGATACCACCTCTGTATCCACTCACACCCCGATCAGAACTGTATTTTGACTGTCTTGTGACCTGAGATGAAATGGACTAATTGACTCACAGCATTGGGTTTTGAGTCATCATATTTCAGCCCAACTCTGCACCTATCCATCTGTCACTCAGTGACCTTGAGCCTCAGTTTATCCACCAGAAAATGGGAATCCATGATCCCTTCCCTGTTCTAGCTCACAGGATTATCATGAGAATAAGAAGAAAAAGATATCAATCGAGATGAGACCTTGGCCGGGCAGATCATTTGAGGTCAAGAATTTGAGATCAGCCTGGCCAACACGGAGAAACTCCGTCTCTACTAAAAATATAAAAATTAGCCAGGCATGGTGGTGCATGCCTGTAATCTCAGCTACTCGGGAGGCTGAGGCATGAGAATCACTTGAACCTGAGAGGCAGAGGTTGCAGTGAGCGAAGATCGCACCACTGCACTCCAGCCTGGGCCACAGAGGGAGACTCAATCTCAAAAAAAAAAAAAAAAAAAGATGAGACTGTGAGTGTAAAAGTGCTTCATAACCTTCAAGTTTCATGCAAATGTTTCACCTAGCCTTGTTTCCACTGTACTCCACACTCCTTGGAATCATTCTCTTCTCCTTTGGTTTCTTGAAGTGTTTTATGTGTTATTTATGACAGCATTTTTACATATATATGTATATGTATATGCACACATATATATGCATATATACATACATATACATATTTGCTTTCCCTACCAGACTCTGAGTTTCCTGAGGCAGTTGGCAGGTTCCACATCCTCCCCTTAACTTTGTATCATCCACTCCTTAGCACCTGCCCATACCCAAGAAACACTTGTCACTGGAATAGGCATTATATTTTGAAAAGCACAAGATAATTAATACATAATGCAAAATAATAATAATAATGATAAACTTAATTGCCACTTTTTGAACAACTTCCAGTTATCAGGTACTGCTCCAAACACTTTAAATTCTTTAATCTAATCTTAACAAAAACCTGGTTTACACAGCAATGTGAATGCATTTTATGCCTAAAAAAGGTTAAAATAGTCAGTTTTATGTTATGTCCACTTTACCGCAAATTTTTTGAAAAATTCATTTAACAGATGAGGAAATTGAGGTTTAAGGAGATGAGGTCACTCATTTAAGGAGATGAGTAACTAATATGCAGCAATATAAACCCCCGTGTCTCTAAAGCTTCAAACCACAGTGCCACCCTTCCCCTGGGTCACCTGCATATTTCACTCCACTCTAAGTCAACCTTGCAAGCTGAGCCCCTGTAGGTTTCCATCATTCTCCAAGCTGATTTCCATTTGAAGCTTGGAAAAGAGCTGCATGATTCACATGCCCAGAGACAGCCCAGCCTGAATACCACCGAGGCTCTGTTGTGGTCACAGCCCCTAGAAGCAGCCTATTTTGTAAAAGTCATCCCTGAATGAACGGAATGTCATTGAAAGCAGCTGGTGTACAACCATCCTCAGAAAATGCATTCTCTGGGCTCAGACTGCACTTAATTGCCCTGAATTCCACTTTCCTATCAAGGCCCCTGACTTGCTTGCAGGAAGTTGGTTGGAAGCTTTATGAAGTGTGCCCTGTCAATCAGAAGAGGCATGGAATGGCTACACACAGGAAAACGCATTCCCTTCCCGCCTGGCAGCAGTGCCTGGGGCACCATATGAGCTTCACGTGCGTGTGAGAGGCACCCACTGCACATGTGCACGCTCACGCTGGGAGTTTTCACTCCGAATCTGGGCAGCCCCGTTTGCTCTGTAGCGGCTCTGGAGAAGTGTGTTTATGTTATGGCCCACTCCCATCCTCGCAGACTGATGTTTATCAGCCTCTCCCAGTAAAACTGTCATTGCCACTGACACAAGATTAATAGAAATCCAGATTAGCCTGTGTTCTTGGCACTTCGAAGGGAAAGCAGTATTAATCAACACACACACACACACACACACACACACACACACACACACAGAGCGTTCTCAAACCTTGAGCCTTTGAAACTTAGGCTTCGGCTCTAAGATTTAATGCCATATGGAACTTATATCAACTACTGATAGGAGGGGAAATGGCCCCGGTTATGAAACCTCTCTGAAGCTTCAGTTTTCTCATCTGTAAAATAGCGTTAGGAAGAGGGTCTATCCCTACTGTGCCATGGCGGAGATTAAATGACAAAAAGTATGTAAAGTCCTTACAACAGTAATTGGCCCAGAGTTGGAGCTCATTATATATATTTGCTTCCCAACTTTAAATCCAGAGAGTTAATTATCTTCATTATCCTAGAAGCAGAGTCTATCCCAATGCCAGGGACTCTTGACAGTGAAGAAATACAGAAATTTTAGATGCCAAATAATAATGGAATTAAATAATGTTGAATAATAAAATGAAAAATTCATTCCTTTCTGGATTCACCTTCAGTTCTTTGGATTAAGTCAAGGAGAAAGTCTCGGTTGGGCACTGGTGTGTCTTCAGTATCTCTTTAGTATTTATTCAAGAGACCAGGCCTCGGGCCTAGCCTGCAGCAGCAACCAACATGAAGTTGGAACTTCATAATGCTATTTGGTTTCCATTATACTTAGTTTTGAGCTTATCTTCTATTCTTGGTAAGTGATTCTGGTTTTCCACTTAAGGTAATTATTTAGGGCTTCTTTTTCAAATAGACAGAACTTTAAAGAGTGACCTGAACGCAACAAAAATATTAAGTAAAATAGCAGTGAGGATACTGCGGAAAGGTAAAATCCATGAAAAGGATGAAAAACTGAAATTTGAGAAATATTGATTTTAAACATCATAAAACAAAACTAATCGCATCTCAGAATTACTTTGACCTGAAAGAGCCCTGAGAGATGTCAATCCTGCCCCTCGCTCTAAAAGTGAAGCAGCTGAAGGTTCCAGGGCATAAGAAGTTTTGCTGAAGGTTGCAAAAAGGGGCAGCAAGTATATGAAGGAGCGCATGGATCTTCCCAAGCCGTACAGTTCCTCCAACAGAACATCAGCTGTAAAAGGAGAGGATGACTTTCCAGCAAGGAGGCGACTGGGCTGTAGTATTTTGCTGACACACTAGCAAGTAAGCCTTGGAGGAAGGTACCTAGCTGGCATTTTCACTTGTTGTTCTGACTGTTTCCCTGCTCTATACTGGTTCAGAACCACCTTCTACCCCTGCCCTGTGCTTCAGTTCAGCCTTGATTCTCAAAAGGAGCCATGGAACTCAAGGCTTGGGTCCTTAATATTTGGAGTTTTTATTGTTATCAAGCCTTTCCGGAGGTGCTCCCTGCTGCATGAAAATTGGGGTTAGAAAGATAAATGAGGAAGTGATTATTCATTCATATTTCAAAAGGATTAACCTCACTACAACACAGATGAACCCTGAAGACGTTATGTAAGTGAAATAAGCCAGACACAAAAGGACACATATTATATGATTCCATGTACATGAGGTCCCTAGAGTAGTCGAATTCATAGAGATGGAAAATAGAATGGAGATTGCCAGTGGCTGGGAGGAGGGGGAAAGGGGAGTTACTGTTTAGTGGGGACAGAGTTTCAGCTGGGAAAGGTGAAAACATTTTAGAGATGGATGATGGTAATGCTTATACAACAATATGAGTATACTTAATGCCACTGAACAGTGTACCTAAAACTGGTAAGTTTCATGTTACATATATTTTACCACCATAAAAGGATTAACTCCAGAACACTGTTAATAATGAGCTCGTCTGGTGAAAACTAAGTGTCACCTTGCTGACATTAACTGATAGGAAAGGATGCTGATGGCAATGATAATAATTAGTGATGGTCTAACAGTCATCTGCAGTGTTTAAGAGGAAGTATGGTGCACTCCACAGATCAGATGTTTTGGGGCCAGGAGAACTTGGGGCTAACCATGGCTTTGTCGTTACTAGGTGATGGGTGGGACCTGCCAAGTCACTCGAGTTCCTTATCTGCAAAATGGGACTCAGACTAGAACCCACCTCACATAGGTAAGAAGAGTAGAGAAAACGTATGTAAAGCTCCTAGAACAGTCCTGGGACCAGCTGATGCTATAAATTACAGCCATTATGGCAGGCTGATGGTTTGGCCAACTTCACAATTGTTTGTTAGACCAGGCAAACGGGAAACCGAAAGCATTAAAGCCACTGCTCATTAAAGAGCCAGGAGATCTTATCACTCGTTTATAACAGAGGCATGTCCAGGGTGAGAAGCTGCATCGTAGGATGGGAAAAGGAAAAGATTCAGGGTTTGAGTACTTGAGTTCAAATCTCAGCCTCACCTCTTACCAGCATCTAACCGAAGGCACTTTAGTTAATCCCACCCCACTCCAATCTGGCCCACGGACCAGCAGCATTAGCATCACCTGGGACCATTTCAGAACCTGAGACACTCAGGCCCCACCCCAGATCCACTAAAACTGCATTTTAACAAGAGCCCCAGTGTATAATACATACTTGCACATTAGCCATTCTGAGCCTGCATTTCTTCATCTATAACATGGAGTTGATGATAATAATGTCACCTACCTGGAAGTGCTGGTATCAAACCAAATAAACTGATCCGTGGAAGTGCTTGCACCATGCCTACCTAGCACACAGTAGGCCTTCAATAAACGTTAGCTGTGACTACTTTATTTAGCCTCTCTGAGTCTCACATTCCTTTGCTGGAAAGTGGAATTGCGATGCCACCAATCGCTTGGTGCTGTGAAAATCAAAGCCAGATTAAACAAGAAAAGAATGAAAAGAGGCCGGGTGTGGTGGCTCATGCCTGCAATCCCAGAGTTTTTCAAGGTTAAAGCAGGGGGACTGCTTGAGGCCAGGAGTTCAAGGCTGCTGTGAGCTATGATGGTGCCCCTGCACTCCAGTCTATGTGAGAGAGCAAGACCCTGTCTCTAAAAATAAAAGTAACAGTAGCAGCATTGCTATGTGCCAGGCACAGTTCTATGAGTGCTACATATATTAATGTAGTAAATTCTCACAACAATCCTATCTGGAGGACTGCGGATAGTGAATTCTAACATTATCCTTATTTTGCAGATAAGAAAACTGAGGCACAGGGTGGTAAAGTGGCTTGCCTGAGACATCGGTCAACAGCTGCCTTGGCTGTAAACTGCTACATAAAGGGGAGTTATTGCTGTCAGGTGGCTGACGAGGAAATGCACTTTCTGTGTAACTCTTCGAGAAATCAGCAATTCCATCCAGGAAGATACACTCCATAACTCCTTTCCGGCCTTGGAGTTGATCGTTGTGGCTTCACCCACCACAGCCTCACTCCTGAGTTGCCAGGAAGTGAAGGCGGGGAGTGGAACAAGGAGCCGAAGTGAGTGGGGCCAGCTTCCATCTTCGGAGGATCTAAACTCATGCCGCCTCTCTTAAAAGAAAAGAAATTCCCACCACGAACAATGTGAGGAGGCTCTTAAAAGAGGGTGCGTCCAAGCAGCAGCTCCCATGGATGCTAATGAGCAGCCAGTGCCAGCTCACAGCACACAGCCCTGGCATCCCTGCATGGCTACTCTGGCCACCATGACTCAGCCTGGCCATCAGCCACCATTAGCACTTGGAGAGTCTCTCGCAGGGACAGCTGTCTGCAAGCCTGCCTGCAGACAAGGTAAGGCTGACTAAAGCACAGACCAAACAGTGCCCTCGTGTGATGTGCTCTTAGATGTGGGGCAAATTTGGATAGTGAGAGTAGAGGGTAGAATTCATCAGGTGTCTGGTCTTTAGAGTCAAATAGCCATAGGTTTGTAGCCAGTCCCATCACTTATTTGCTGCAAGAGCCTCCTCATCTGTAAAATGATGTAGCCACACCCACCCCAGTGGAGACATTCTGAGGACCAAATGAAATAAGGCGTGGAAGGTCTGACATGGGGCTCTAGCTTCTAGCAGGGGCTCAGAAAGCATTACTTTCCTTTTCTTTCTTTTTTTTTTTTTTTGAGACGGAGTCTCGCTCTGTCCCCAGGCTGGAGTGCAGTGGTGCGCTCTCGGCTCACTGCAAGCTCCACCTCCCCGGTTCACGCCATTCTCCTGCCTCAGCCTCCCGAGTAGCTGGACCTCGCCCAGCTAATTTTTTGTATTTTTAGTAGAGTCGGGGTTTCACCGTGGTCTCGATCTCCTGACCCTGTGATCCACCCGCCTCGGCCTCCCAATACTTTCCTTTTCTAGTCCCCATGCTGTGTTCCTGTGCTTGCTGTTTCTTCCTCTTGAAAAGCCATTATCATGTTCCTTACTATCAAACTCCTACCCAGCCCTCAAAACCCAATTCAATTCCTCTTCCTACATGAACGCTTTCTGGTCCATCCAGCCAGACAGACCCACTACTTCCTGCTCAGAACTTCCAGAATACATTACACAGGGCCATTTGGCCCTGCCAAGGGAGGAGGATCAGGGAAGGCCTCCTGGAAGAAGAGACATTCAAGCAGAGAACTCAAAGAAGGAGCAGGCAAAAGGAACGAGCAGAGCATTCCAGACAGTGTGAACCATGTGTGCCAAGGTCAAGAAGCCCGAGACAGCTTGGGGATGAGAGGAATTCAAGTCCTATACCAGGGGCCTTCCCTGAGCACTCTAGCTAAAAGAGCAACTCTATTCTTCATTGTCACCCTGCATGGATTTTCTTCACTGCCAGCCAATTACATGATGTGTTTATTTGTTGATTGCTGTGTCTCCAACTGGAATTTTAAGCTCACTAGAGCAGGTACCTTCTCTTCTTCACTGACTTCTGTATCCTCCTCACGGCTCATTATCACTGCAGTTTAACAACTGCTAGATCCTGAGTTCCAAGTCAGAAATTTGGCCAGCTAGTTCTCTATTACATCCCCAGCACAGGGCCAAGTACACAGTAGGACCTTAATGAATATTTCTGATCAAATAAATATTGCCCAGAAGAGATATTCAATTCCTCAGTGAATAAATGCAGGAATGGATGAGTGAATGCAGGTGTGCATGGACACATACACACAACACATGAATTGATTAATTCATGCATGAATACAGCTCTCACACTCATATCATCAAAGCCCAGAGGCTGACTCTGAGCTGCCCCACTTGGTCTTGTTAAGCTTCAGAGGTTTCTATCTCTTCTTGGCCCTGGCCATTCAAAGCTTCTTTTCTTATCCACAGCAGCCATGTTTCCATTGTCATAAGGGGCAGCAGGCCATTTCCCTTAAGCCCCTCTGTTCTGAGCCCTGGGAGCTCACCAGATTCCCAGCCCTCTCGGAGGAGGTCGGCTGACCCTGGTGCCTGGACCTCTTCTCATTGTAAGACATTTTACAGGAGCCTTCTATGGGAATTGTCAGCATTCCACTCTCTCAGAGAGTGGGCTGTGTATTTGGCCCGTTTTTTATTAATTGCAAATTAATGCTGTGCTGGGTGTCTATTTTAGTAGACAGGCTTCCAGAGTGCGGAATGCAGCCCAAAGCAGCACATTGCTCTCATTCTTTCTGCTGACCGACTGTGTGAATATTTTAGAAGCCACACCCTCTGGCAGAGGCCAGATAAATAATTTTCAAGGCCAGATGTGCTCTCTGCAAATCAACATCAGGCAGGGAAGGGGAGAGGAATGAGCTACATGGCTCTCCCCACCATTGCAGCGACATATGACAAGTTTAAACCAGTAGCATTTATATAGGCTTCCTAGGCCAAAGTCCTCCACACTTGAAACATGGAAGATGGATCCACACTTAGAGAGGCACCAGAGGGAGCTCCAAGAGAGGACCCTGCTGCTCATGTCCCGTTCATTGGTGGCTCATGTGTCCGTGGTCCCCAGGTCCAGACACGGATGGCAGGGGCTCTCTTGAGCATGGAGGCCAGCTTGTGGCCATGTGTCTGCCTGCCTTTGTCAGCAAGGGTCCTTTCTAAATATGTTTCAGCAAAATGCTGAGTCAGGAAGAGTTGAACATATACCACCAGAAGACAAATCAAGACCATCTGAATCACATTTTCTAAAACCTTGGAAGTGGATGGGAGATGATGAAAAGATAATTTGCCTGAAGTCAGACACATGAGTTCTAATCCCGGCTCGTCATTCCTTTATTCCAAAGTCAAACCATTTTGAAGTACCTACTGTGTGCCAAGCACTAGTCTACACTCTGGGGAAGCAAAGACACAATAATTTAGTCTAGACTGAGTCACTGCGTGGTCATGGGCATTATCATCTAGACTCTCTGGGTCTAATCATTAAAACAAGGGGTTGGAAAATGACCCCAAAGTTCTTTGAAGATGTAGATTCTCAGATCTGAGTAGGATTCCTTGAACAAGGAGGAAAGGAATTTAAAAGCGTTGATAATGGGAAGATCTGGTTTCTCTTTGGGATGTATGTGTGCATGCGTACCCGTGCTTTACCTTGGGAAATGCCAGGATTAGAAATTCTTAAGGAAAAGTGTATGCCTAAGCCTTCCTTGTTAATACTGTTTTGTGTGTGTGCTCTTTCCCTCCATCATGCACAGGGACCCCAGGTCGAAGAACTTGGTGCAGGGGAACTGTCAGGCCCAACATCATTGCCCTTTTGCTTACACAAACGAAGCCATTCTTCTGGGCTCCTGCCTCACTGTTTCCCTGCACAATTGCTTTCAGAATTCTAATCATTCTTTTCCTCCATTAGGGAATTCTATGATTGCATAGAAAGCTATGTGTCTTATCACTTCTGGGAATACATCATGGGACCAAGGGGTCACACTGCACCATAGAACCCAATCCCTAGGCAAGAGGCTCACATTCCAGGCCTTGTAAAGCTGACATTTAGTTTTGAGCGCTCTGGGGCAGGTGGCAGGAAGAAATCTGGAGAGGAAGTCAATAAGGTTGATGACACAAACCCTTAGAAAATGTGGCCCTCAAGCCAGGACCAATTTTCAGCCATGACCTGATCACCACTCCCCAGGACCTAGGCATCTTCAGAGCAGCTGACTTCCAGTTTAATTCCCTCTCCAGTAGCCAGCCACTTAAGCAGGCTCCCGGTATAGTAACAGTTAAGCGTGAATTGCTTTGATTGTAGTATTGTCTAAAATCTTCACGTTTGTTATGGACTCCCCAGGACTGGGCACAGGACATTGCACACAGTAACTGTTCAGAAAATATTCATCAAAAAAAAAAAAAGAACAAATAAACAATAATCTGCAGAGATAGGAACTGGCATCCCTACTTGACAGATGAGGAAACTAAAGCCTAAATCATCAAGAAACTTACCCCAAATCTTGCCATTACTAAGGGGCAGGGTTGCAATATCTAACTCCAAAGCCACTGCTTTTAACTTTGACTCATTCGGACACGAGTGCTTAGCAGTTTACAAAACTAAACACAGAATGTCTCATTCACTACTCTAAGCAGGCCTGTGGGTAGCACTGTTACCCTATTTTACAGTTGAGGAAACAAGGTTAAGTGGTTTTCCCAGTCTCAAGAAGCTAGTAAGCCACACAGCCCAGAATTTCCTAACTCTATAACCAGTGCTCCTTCTAGAATAATCCAACCACTTTGCCAGAAATAGACCCTGAGATTCCACTTCCTATTCCCATGGAGAACTACTTCGACCAACTATTTCCTCCTTATTCTATGGACTGCATGTGACTACGGTCAACCAGTCTTCAAGAGCAAGAGGTCACTGGGTCATGGCTTCCAGGGGCCTCTCAAAGGATGATGGTGACTAATGGTTGCCGCCATGATCTGTACAGAGAATCCCAACACCAAAGCGACTCCATCCTTCCAAGCAAGGAAATAAGTCTCATCACACGCTCCTCCACTGATAGCAGCGACAACAAAAAATCATTCCCATGCTTTGTCCAGGGACCAGGGATAAGCCACTAACATCACCAGCGGCCAATTGGAAGGCTCCTGCTGGTGCCGAAAGTACTCAGGCCGTTTCATAATGAAACCCATGCAGTGAGCTCCGTTTATTTTGAAACCTTATTTGCTTATTTTGTAGACGTGGTCAAAAGGACATTCAGAGGGCTCCCCGGGAGGCACTTGAACCCTGCGGGCCAGGAGAGCTTTCTCCAGCTCCAGCAGCAGCCAGCAATAATACTCTCTGTGTGAGTAAACTCCAGAACTTGCTATTTCCCAACAGCAAGCACCATTCCCATTTTGGTCAGCTTCCCAAGTCCATGGCTGGTTTCAGGAGTGGGAAGGTGGAGAGGGAGAAGTAGGAGACAGGGTGGAGAGTGACAAAGAAATGGCCAGGAAAACAGTTCCAGCTCTAAAATAATTTAGGGCCCTGCTAGAAAATCAAGCAAAGCAACTTGAATTTGGGCTCATGAATCAGAGAGACATGGGTTCAAATCCCAACTCCACTCTTTACCATTGGATTACCTTGGGCAAATTACTTAGTTTTTCTGTGCCTCGGTTGCCTTATCTGTGAAATTATGTAAATCACAGTACCTACCTTGTAGAGTTGTCATAAAGATTGAACTTAAGTGATATCAGGCAAAAATATAAAATACACATGTATCTATTGGTTGC
This sequence comes from Rhinopithecus bieti, assembly GCF_001698545.2. Taxonomy (NCBI): domain Eukaryota; kingdom Metazoa; phylum Chordata; class Mammalia; order Primates; family Cercopithecidae; genus Rhinopithecus; species Rhinopithecus bieti. The sequence continues at coordinate 3,180,145 of NW_016811898.1, forward strand.
TAAAAGTATTGTTATGGTGATGATTTTAGACTATGAGCTTCCTGAGGAGAGACACTGTATCTCAGTCATCTCATCTTACCCAGGGAGAAAGAACAATGCCCAGCATGTAGTAGGAGATCAACTGCTTGTCGAATTTAATTGTTTGAACTGGACTTTGAGCTCAAGCAAAGAGACTCTTCCCCACCAGCCTGCCAGGTAGGAAGTGGCTGCCTTATTTCCAGGCTGCGGCTTGGAGCGGGTTAAGCCTCCACAAGGCTGCTAGACCCAGGCCCCGCACATCAATCAACAAGACAAGAGCTTTACCTTAATATTGCAGTTGTCATCGAGCAGTATATTTTCCAGCTTCAAGTCCCGGTGGACCACACCGTTCTGAAATGAGAAGACAAAGAGGGAATTGAATGGGAGCGGCTGGGATGAGAACAAGAGAGAAAGAGGAAGAAGGAGGGTGCGCAAAGGGAAATGTCTGACAGATTAAAGAAATGCGCCAGCCCGGTGGTCTTCGCCTCCATCCTTCAGGCTGCTCTCACTGTCTTGACGCTCCCCCGCCAGCAACCGATCAGCGACAGGAGAGCATTAGTCACTTGCTGTGTGGTTAAGGGAAAAATGACTGGAATCTGTTTTCCCCCAGAGCCTGTAAAACAGCAGGGGGATTCTTTGTCGGAATGTAATTCCACTGTGTGAAAGCAATATAATCCCAGGCAGCGGCAAACAATGTCTGTCTGGGATGGGATTCCCAGGGAAGAAGCAGATTTCTCTGCTGGGGACTCAAGACTTGTGGGGCTCACAGGCACTCCTCGTCTGTCTGTCTGTCTGTCTGTGTGCCTGCCTGCCTACCCAATGCTGGAAAGACATCTGGCTCAATCTATTGCGACTCATTTTGATGTGTCCTGAGGATAACATTTCCTAAGCAGCCTGGAGAGAAGACTTAGGAAGTCCCTCTCTGCTCAGCAGGACTCAGGGCTGGGTGAAAGGTGAAGCGTGAGCGCAGACCAATGAGACCGGGACCACTGGCCTGACCGAAGCAGGTGGCTGCCGTCCTGCCTGACCTTTCCATTCAGGCAAACTCTGGCAAGGCTGGAGGCTGAACTTCAATGACCAGCAGCCAGCCAGCTGAAGTGTGAAAAGCAGTCATCAGCCAATAGGCTGTCGGTCTACACAGCAGTAACCATTGGTCTTCTTCATTCTTTTTTGAGACTATCTTTTTTATTATCTTTTTAGGGGGTGGGTGGGCATGGGAAGAGCAGTGGGCCTGAAAGAACTGGCTATTTGGGGGTGCGTGGACAAGTAGCGGGGGGCACTGAATGATTCTGAACATCATTCAGCATAAAGGACATCTGCAATCAAAGCTGCTCTTCTGAGTGAACCAACAGGCATGTTTATGGGTGGTTCTTTCTTGTTTATTTTCCTTTTCATTTGACCATTCTTAATATCTCCAAAAGCACTGCTCAGAGGGAGAAATGAAAACATGTATTTCTACTAATCTTTTTCTAATTCAAGCCTGCAAGGAGGCCTTCTGAATTCAGAAATGCACAAAGCCAAGTCTCTTAGAAGAAAGATGTCGACTACAAGGCGCCTGATTCCATTAATTGTAAATATCAGGAACAGTTTGGTTTACATTGCTTCATTCCTGGTTTTCGTAATAAGATGAAATGAGTCTAATAAAGCCTCATTCATACAGAATCCAAGTGTTCATACACTTCAAATAACAAAAATATCATCTCTATGGTGATTTACAATGATACCTGATGATGAAATACAAAATATTATACGATTCAAATCATGAGCACGTTTTGAGTCAACAAAGAGAGGTCAAACAATGTTCACATGGGTTAAGGGTTTCAGATTGGAGTGACTGTCTTCTAATTACTTACAGAGCCACTCTCAATTAAATACAATATTTAACAAACCAGGAGGCCCCATGTTGCAATCATTTGTATAAACAAGTTGACTCTGTTTTGGATGCCCTGTTGGACTCAAGTCACATTATCCTCAAAGTAAATGACTGTTCAGGGTGTGACAGATCTGGAGAAAGTCTGGATGAGATGAAAATCATGGCCACAATGATTAATAACAATAATGGCTGAGACATGGCTTGTAATTATCTGTGTTCTTCATGCCTTTTCCAGAAACCAAGAGTGACTCTACTGTGGCTATATTATTATTATTATTATTTTGGAGGTGGGGTCTCACTTTGTCACCCAGGCTGGAGAACAGTGGCAACATCATAGCTCACTACAGCCCCAAACTGCTGTGCTCAACGGATCCTCCTGCCTCAGCCTCCCAAACAGCTGGGACTACAGGTGTGCAACCTCATGCCTGCCTACTTTTAAAAAAGTTTTTCAAAGCTGGATCTTGCTATGTTGCCCTGGCTGGTCTTGAACTCCTGGGTTCAAGCAATCCTCCCCACTCAGCCTCCCAACTAGCTTGGATTATCTTCTGAGCACATCCCATCAAGGTGTGCTGTAATAAGACGTATGTGCATGTAGGTGACCTATGCAAGAAAAGGGACCAAGAGTACAGAAAGGTTTCAAGAACATTTCTCCCAGTAATTCTACTTTTGGAATCTCTCTTAAGTAAATTATTCACATGAGAGGAAAATATTCATATGTAAAGATATTGATCACTGTTTGTAATAACCAGAAATTAGAAACAGCCTCAATGTCCAACGATCAAGAATCACAAAGAATTTTTAATAATATAGGAAAACATTTAGATCAAAATATTAAGTAAAAAAGCATGACACAAACGATGTAAAATTGAATCCAGTGTGGTACCCTAGATTGGATGCTGGAACAGAAAAAGGTCATTGGTGTCTCCATTTTGACAAACGTATCACAGACATGTAAGATGTTAATATTAGGGTAAACTGAGTTAGGCATAGATGGGAACTCTCTGTACTACCTTTGAAACTTTCCTGTAAATCTAAAATTATTCAAAATTAAGAGTTTGCCTAAAAAAAAAAATGTGAGAAGGAGGAGGAAGAAAACTGAAAGGAAACAAGCGAAAATGTCAAAAATGGGTTATCCCTGGATTCCAGAATCGTGGGTGATGGTAATTTTCTTATTTCTAGTTCATAAATTCTCCATACACGTTGCCATGAACAGATATCACTTTTATAACAGGAAAAAAATCATGCAGTGCCACAAAAACCATCTATGGTCAAAGCTGCGGGCCAGTCGCAGCCGTACCTTGTGACAATAGTGCACGGCGGAGACGATCTGCCGGAAGAAGTGCCGGGTCTCCCTCTCACTGAGGCGCCGCCGCTCACTGATGTAATCGTACAGCTCCCCTTTGCTTGCATATTCCATGATGATCACAATCTTATCTTTGTTCTCAAACACTGCAGAGGGAAAACAGCAATACACAAACACCCTGTTTAGCCAACAAGCTCACTTATGCTACAGAGAATGCGAGAGAGGACAACGGAGACGTCGCCAGGCAGAGGACCAATCAGTCAATTCAGCATCACGAGGCTCTGGGTGTGCTGTCCTGCCAGGTGGGCAATGGTGTGTGTCACCACCATTGTTCCTGGACACGCCTTTGTCATGCTAAGGGAAATGTGGTTCTCTTTTCTGAGGACCCCACTGTCCTTGTAAGATCATTCTCACAACCCTCTCCCGGAACGGCTCTCCTGTAGACACAATGATGGGTAACAATAAACACTACTAATAATTTATTAACCATTGGATATAGACCAGGTACCCAGTCCTAATAGAGCTACTCTGACCCCAAAATGGGTGCTCAATCTTGTCATCTCTTTATAACTTCCCATCTCAGGCAAATAAAACCCAAAACTTTTAATGTCGCCCACCAGGTTGTGTACGATCCCACGGGCCCCTCTCAGCCCTACTACACATCCATTCCACATATTTATTTATTCTGTCTCCCCAGTCAAATGTAAAAGGGGGTTATCCAGTTTCACTCACTGGTGTATCCTCAGCACCCAGAACAGCATTTGGCACATAGTAACATAGTAGGAGCTCAGTTACTATTTATTAAATGAGTAAACTCAAACTACATAAAGGCATTTTTGAACATTAATAATAAATAACAATATAGCACTTACTATGCACCAAGTTTGTGTGTAAGGTTTTAAGTACCTCACATGTACTGACTCGTTTAAACCCTACAACAAATGATCAGGGAAATATCTGTAATTTTACCGTTTGAAAGATGAAGACACTGAGTCCTACAGAGGTTAAGAATCTGGCACAGCCTGCAATCAGGCAGTTTGGCTTCAAAGATCAAGTGCAGAACCATTAGATGGATGGCCTCCCAAAGAGCTGGCTGTAATCAGCAAGGCTCCGGTCCCCAGCATGGATGGGGACCTAACGCCACAGCCTGCCGAGCTGCTGCTACTGTCATCTCAAGCCAGTTCCCTGCCACCAGGTCCAGCCCCTTCTCACTGAACCTCCGCACCACCAAGGAAACAGTCTCCCCAAATGCTTGTAAATGCTTCTTTCTCTCCAACTCTGATGCTGTCTAGCTGTGATGTTCAAAGTCAGGGTTCCAGGCAGATGGCCAGGGACCCATGCATGGAGGCAGGGAGAAGGGAGGCCACAAATGACAGGCTGTCCAAAGCCACTCCATTGCCACCTGTTTCATACTTTGGACTTTCACATAAGATGTCCTTTGAGCAAGGATAAAATAAGCAGTATTTGTTTTGAAATCCATCATCACTCTTAAGGGATATAGTACAAAAACCTTTGCAGGGTACCCAAGACCCTCCCTGAAGGTCCCCTGCCTACCTCCCTCCATCTCATCCACTTTTCTAACATTTCCATCAGGGCCCCTATGCCCAGGCACCCTAATTCATTAGCCAAGAATGTGCTCATACGTGGTTTCCACAGCACCCCTCCCATTGCACTAGTCAATACTTGCCTCATAGCACATGCAAACTGTGCTATGGTTTATTTCCTGGTTTACATATCCATGTCCTCTGCCTAGATGGACAGAGCTAAAAACTCTAGTGTTGGAATGAGATACTCCTAGAGCTGTGTGATTCTAGGGATGTTGCTTGCCCTCTCTGGGCCTCAGTTTAGTCAACTATAAAACATGAATAATATTAGCAAGTATTTAGAACTGCTGGGAGGACTTCCTGATATCAGGTATGTTCAGTGTTTACAAGGCCTTCCCCTTACAGCATACACTCAATAATGTTAGCTAGTATTGTTGCTATCAATACTAATTCATCCCCAGAGCCTAGCACCAAGGCAGACACACATTCAATGAAGAACTGAGTTAACCTGGAACCTATCCTAGGCCTGGGTTCCCTGTCCTCCCATACCTTGTTGCTGGCTGCTAGAAGCTCAGACCCCTCCAGTTCCTTTTTGGCTCCTTCAAGTCCAGCCAAACCTCCCTGATAAAATGAAGGGGAAGGAGGAGGGTAGGGAGAAGGAGGAGAGAACATCCAGATAAAATTGGCTGCTCCAGCGTCTGCTGGCCTCGGTGTACCCTGCAGCTTTGGCTCCTGCCAGGGATTTCAGCCTGTTGTGCACTTTTCATTAACAATAAACTCTGGAAACTGGAAACATCCCGACTGCCTCGGGATGCATGGCTCAGGCCCCAAAAACGAAAGAGTGATAGGCCCTGGAGAGGGCAGCAGGTTTTCTAATTTTAAAAAGAAGGGATGTAGGAAGAAGGAAAGTACTTTGACAGATAAATAAACAAGAAGCCTCACAGCCCAAAGAGTCTGGTACGTCTTTAAGGGAGCCAAAGCCTCTGGCCCTACAGTGACTATCGGGAGGTGTGGACCACTTGCCTCACACAGGCAGAAGGGCTGTTTCAATGGCTGGATTCTTCCCTCTCCAACTGACTGATTTGGTATCAAGGAGACGTAAACACAATTCGGCTCAATACAGTCCAATACACCAAATATTTTACTAAGCAGCTTCCATCAATAAGTCCTACTGATCCTGTCTCTACAATATATCCCGAGTCCAGCCGGGCACGGTGGCTCACGCCTGTAATCCCAGCATTTTGGGAGGCTGAAGCAGGTGGATCACTTGAGGCCAGAAGTTACCAGACTGGCCAACACGGTGAAACCATCTCTACAAAAAATATAAAAAATTAGCCAGGCATAGTGGCAGGTGCCTGTAATCCCAGTTACTGGGGAGGCTGAGGCAGGAGAATAGCTTAAACCCAGGAGGTGGAGGTTGCAGTGAGCCGAGATCACACCACTGCACTCCAGCCTAGACAACTGAGTGAGATTTCATCTCAAAAATAAAATAAAAATAAAATAAAATATGTCGCAAATCTGTCCACCTGTCTCACCTCCAAGGACACCCCTTACCCCCATCCTTACTGGTTGCCAGCCTTTCACACTTGCCTCCCTACTGACTGCATTTGGAGGGGTCAAGAAATAGTTCCAAATGCATATTCCATGGGGTACTCATTCTGCAAGCTGTCTTGAAGAAGAAAAGAATTCCATGGTCAAACACAAGCCAAATGTTAATACTTGATTGTCCTCAGAGAGCCTGGTTTCCTTAACTCAGAGTTCTGCCAGTTGATTGGGCCATTTCAGTCCCCCAATCGGCATCCAGAAGAACTCATATGGAGCCAGTTCGGGAAGCACTGGATGAATGAGATGATATCCGAGGGACAAAACTGGCCCCTCACTCTCTCAGGCAGGGCCAGCGAGCAAGGTGGTCAGAGAACTGTCCGAGCGGTCAGGCCTGGCTCTGGGACACCATCCCCCAGTTCCTCATAGGAAGCAGCCCATGTCTCATGGTCAAGGCCCTGACTGCCACTTTAAATGAACTGACAGTAAACAAGATTCCTAGACTTCAAGCCTCAGTGTTTCATCAAGCAGGCTGGGGGTGTTACAGATGAAGCTTCTTGAAGCCTTTCTTAGTAACAGCAAAATTTGCTGTAGGCTTACCATGTGCAGGCACCATGCTAACAAGCATTCTGCATGAATTACATCATAAGGATTTGAAACTATGAAGATCCCCGTTTTACAGATGAGAACACCTGGGGACAAGGTGAATAATAATTCCCGTAACCACAGGGAGTACGAGGCACAGCCAGCACTGCATCCAGCAGTCTGACTGCTGCCCCCAAGCTCTCAGTCACTCCATTACTACTCATATATCTCAACCCCTCTGACCCTCGGCCTCCTCATCAGTCCAATGAGACTAGTAATTTCCTCACAGGTCTCTCGCCCTCAGCACGGTGCCTCGGCCAGTGCTCAACAAATGGAAGCTGTTCTCATAATTACTTCATCAGCCACTTAGGCAGCTCTAGCAAAACAAAACCCTAAGACTTTCCTCTTCCTGCTGGCATCGCTCTTTAAAACATGTTGTGGCTGCCGCAGAATCACAGCATTTTCGAGAAGGAAAGGACCTTAGAGAGCGGGTGTTATTTTTCCAGAATAGTCTAGGATTTATAATGCATAAGAGCAAGGCCTCGGGAATTAATACTGAAGAATGAGCAGCTTCCGCACCCTTGGCCCAACGCTCCTTTGCCCATGCTTAAGGTCACTATCTACAAGGTGACAGGGATACTCTTGGCCATTCTTCTAGCAAAAAACGGCTGCTTCCCTTGGGCACTTTTACAACTGGTTATTTATAAGCCCAGAAATCTTGTCTGTGTTTATGTTATTAGTCACTAAGCAAAAGCTTATTTTCTACCAGTTGGGAAGGGTTTCCTTTCTGAAAAATGAAAGCCTGTGTCTCTTGGCCAGACAGTTTTACCCAGAAGCCTGGTGGCTCCAGAACGGTAAGGAAAACTATGCCCCTTGACATGCCAGGCCTACCAGGAAAATTAAATCCCTGAATAGAAACTTAGCTCAGCCTAAGTCAGCCCACAGCACTGGGGCCATGGCCAGGTGGTGCAGAGCCTGGATTTAGCACAGCAGAAAGCACCTACTATGCAGATGGCACTGGGGATACCGAAAGAAGACTTTTCCCAGTTTGGAGGGAAGGAAAGGCGGGCCAGGTAGATGGGTCAGCAAGAGGAAGGGAACAGAGCAGAAACAGAAGCACCAGCAACTGGCAGGGCCAGAGACTAGGAGGAGAGAAACAAGAGGGCGATGGATGAAGCACAAGACCTTGAAGGCCCACAGGGAGCTGCAGGCGAGCCACACAGGCAACCAAACATCGCCGAGAACAATCCAAGAGACAGGAGCAAGGCACAGGACAGCATCCAGGATCCTGGACCTACGAAATTGTTCAGGGCTCAATTTTTTCCAGGAGACTTCCCAGACAGGGATCTCTCCTTCCCTAGAACGCTTGTAATAAGAATAGTTAACATTTATTGAACAGTTACTACATGTCATGGATTAAAACACTTATTCCTCACAACAATCTTATGAGATAGGGATCCATGTTATCCCTACTTTATAAATAGGGAACCGGGCCGGGCGCGGTGGCTCAAGCCTGTAATCCCAGCACTTTGGGAGGCCGAGACGGGCGGATCACGAGGTCAGGAGATCGAGACCATCCTGGCTAACACGGTGAAAACCCGTCTCTACTAAAAAATACAAAACCTAGCCGGGCGAGGTGGCGGGCGCCTGCAGTCCCAGCTACTCGGGAGGCTGAGGCAGGAGAATGGCGTAAACCCGGGAGGCGGAGCTTGCAGTGAGCTGAGATCCGGCCACTGCACTCCAGCCTGGGCGACAAAGCAAGACTCTGTCTCAAAAAGAATAAAATAAAATAAAATAAATAGGGAACCAAGCCAGGCATGGTGGCTCACACCTGTAATCTCAGCACTTTGGGAGGCCGAGATGGGAGGATTGCTTGAGGCTGGGAGCTTGAGATCAACCTAGTCAACATAGTGAGACCTCATCTCTAAAACAAAAAATAAAAATAAATAAATAAATAGGGCACCAGCACTCACATCAAGAAACAATATTGCCAGCCCCCTGCAAGCACTCCTGCCATGTCCTCTTTCTGTCATTAATCATCTCCCCAAAGATACAGATACACCAATACCATGAATATGAGGAATATGAACCAAAATCATAGATGAGTTTTGAAGTTCTAAAAAATGGAATCATAGCCAGGAGCAGTGGCTCAAGGCTGTAATCCCAGCACTTTGGGATGCCGAGGCGGGTGGATCACGAGGTCAGGAGACCGAGACCAGCCTAGCCAACATAGCGAAACCCCATCTCTACTAAATACACAAAAAATTAGCTGGGCATGGTGGTGGGCACCTGTAATCCCAGCTACTCGGGAGGTTGAGGGACAAGAATCGCTTGAACCCAGGAGGAGGAGGTTGCAGTGAGCCTGCCTGGTGACAGAGTGAGACTCCGTCTCAAAAGAAAAAAAAAAAAAAGGAATCATGTAGTATATTTCCTTTGTCATTAATTCAATATGTTTGTGAGAATAATTTATGTTGCTCAATGTCGTCAAAGATCGTTCATTCTCATTGCTCTAGAGTACTCCATTATGTGAATGTATCGTGTGGTTTATTTATCCATTCTACTGTTGATAGACATTTGGGCTGTTTCCAGTTGAGGGTTGTTTGAATAGTATTGCTATGGATATCTTTGTGCATGTCTTTTGATGCATATCTGTATGCATTTTTATTGGGATTGGATGGCAAATTTGTGCAACTCAAAAGCAAATGTTCCTGCCACGACTCTCCACCCCCTTCCTCCATCATCCAGTTCTGCTTTTCGCATTACATCCAATAAAGGTTCTCCTTCATTAAATGGAGCCAATCTCACCGATTTTTCTGAAATAGCTTTATTATCAGCCTATTTGAGGCATCAATCTGAGTATTTTGCTATGTGTCAAAGGGAGTATAAAAGAGGAGAAGGCACAGTCATTACCCCCAAGGAGTTGCTTTCGAGTTGGAAACGACCAATACTTAAAAAATAATTCAAGAGCTAACCTTACAGTACAGACTTTAAGTACCTGGACAATCAGAAAGATCAATGAAGTCACCCAGAAGGTACCTGAAAAGATTTCTAGAAAAAGCAGGCATGGAACTGAACCACCCAAAAATGACTCGGGTTTTGCTTTTGAGATAGTTTCACCATTGTTTCAACATATCCTAAAATACCCAAACTCTCCTTTTTCTTCAACTGTTCCACAAGCAGGCCTTCCTTCTTCCCAGACACCAACTTAAATTATTTTTCTTGTTTGCTGTTTATTTTCCATTTCAAAGGAGAGTAGGGATTGGTTGCTATAGCAACAGCTACTTCTCCACAGTAATCCTGAATTTCATCAGATGTTTGGTCTGACAGTCCCATTCTGCCCTCTGATCATTTGGCTTTCACAACCAGGCTAATGACCCAGCTCCCAGAGATTGCCTCCTGCAGCTCTCGAGGTTAATAACACAACGTGTAGAACTTGAGAAAATGTGTATTATAAAAACAGTGCTCTGGTCTGAGGGAAACGCTGATGAGTGAGGAGATCCTGGGATTTTAAGCATCCACTGGCCACGTGATGCCCAGCAGAATACACTGGGCCATTTTGGAAGAAAGAGGCCTGGAAAGCAGAGAGGATGAGGACCAGTTTACAGGATGTGCCAGGAAGGGTGGGTTTTTAAAAAGGGAGAATTTCTTTCTGTAACCTCCAGGGAGGAAGAGTCCTTTGTTGAGTTTTTTGGTTAGTTGGTTGGTTGGTTGGTTATTTTGTTTGTTTGTTGAGACAGGGTCTTGCTCTGTCACACAGGCGGGAGTGCAGTGGCAAGATCTCGGCTCACTGCAACCTCCACCTCCCAGGCTTAAGTGATCCTCCTGTCTCAGTCTCCCAAGTAGCTAGGACCACAGGCACACACCACCACTCCTGGCTAATCTTTGTAATTTTTTTATTATTTATTTATTTATTATTATTATTATGGGGGTTTTTTTGTTGTTGTTTTTTGTTGTTGTTGTTGGAGACACGGTTTTGCCATGTTGCCCAGGCTGCTCTCAAACTCCTGAACTCAAGCCATCGGCCAACCTCGGCCTCCCAAAATGCTGGGATTACAGGTGTGAGTCTCTGCACCCAGCCCATCTGTTGATTTTAATAAAAAAGGCCTAGGGCCTAGGAGTGGCCCCATGAGAATTCTCTTCACACCTTTGCCTTCTATCAGCTCCGTCTCCTAGGTGGCATCCAGGGTGCTGCCATTTCTTCCACGGCACTGCCTCCCTAGGCAGCAGCGTTTTTGTCATTTTCCCAAAAATCTCGGACCGAAGTACCTTTCCAGTCCTCATGGGTGCTCTTTTATTAAAGATCAGGACAATCCTTACAGAAAGTAGCTTATTTTTCACTTCAAAAATGAAGTGATATTTTCTTTGAAAGGACTGTCTGCAAACCGAGTCATTTAGTCAATACAAGATTCGTTCTTCAAAACTTTCCTCCCTAGGAGTCAATTTCAAACACCTCGTGGGCTCACGGCTTCACTAAATGGTCCTCTGATCTCTTGAATCTGAAAGCCCAGAGCAGTGAGGATGAGAAATGTAAACTGGCATCTCCCTGTCAATAAATTGGTCTGAGTTGATTCAGTGCAGTTCCTGGTTTGCACAACAAAAGGCTTTTTTGTTCACTCACTGTCTTTTCTTGAACCAAAACTCTTTCTAGATGTTAGCTGGCATGCCCGAAGAGAACTATAGCCAACGAGGCCACCCACGGCCAGACTGGACTCCATGGAAGGCAGAAGAAATGGTAAGAAAGTGTAGAAGCCACCTGCAGAAGAGGGGATGCAGAAGCCTTGCCAAGATCCATCCATGCCTGCTAGGATTAATAGTGCCAATGGGGCCCAATATCTAATCCTAGGAAGGCAGGGGATATGGCCAGGATAGAGAGAGAAGTTGTGTGGGAGAGGCGACTTGACAACACCATGCTGGACAAGCCACTGGATTCTACCCTCCTTCCACAACCATCCCTGGGGAGCATTTCTAGAAACCAAGAAAGACCCTAAGGTGGAAATGGGCTCTATCAGCCATCACCACAGGCTCATGATACACACTCAATATCACACACGCACTCCAGAGCCTCCCTGATCATTCCCTCTATTGCTCTGTCTCAGCCTTTGTGTCATACACAACACACACACCTCTCTCTCTCTCTCTCTCTCTCTCTCTCTCTCTCTCTCTCTCTCTCTCTCAAAAAAAAACACAACTCACTCACACAATCCTGAATGTGAGAAAGCCCCGGCAATTGATCAGAACCTCTCACAACTACCCCCAGAAAGAAGCAAGTGTTCTTGTACTTGATGCTGTGAACTTCTGAAAAAGCATGCTCCCCAGTTCTGCCAGTGATGGGGGTAGAAATACCTTTGTGAAGACAGCCTTAGTCTTCCACCCCTGGAAACCCCAGCAGAGGGCTTTGATACAAGGGTTCATCTCACCCTCACAACCTCACCAACGTGGAAAGGCCAGGCCCGTGGTCATCACACCTCTGGCTCCAGCCACTTCCCAGTTGGGTGACCTTGGCAAGTTACTTAGCCTTTCTGTACTGCAGGCTCTTCCTCTGCTAAAACGAAGCCTCTACCTTACGCCTCATAGTAAGTATTATCACACTACACGGCAGCGAGTACAAGCAGAAGTGTTAACTGTTCCGATTCAGCAGCAAAGGGGAACTAAGGAAGACATCAAATCCAGAATTATGGGTATGCACCGGCAGAGTCCACACCCAAGGCTGCATTCGTGCCCTTGAGGTATGTGTGTGATGGGCTGGAGGTGGAGGAATGGCAGAAATAATGAATGAACACTTAAAGACATCGGAGGATTCGAGTGGCCCCCAGTAAAAGCTGAGGTGAAGGCAAACCTAGCTCTCTTCCATTCTTTGGTCCCTAGGGCTATTCCAAGCATGGGTGTCAATCTCTAAGCCACACCTACCAGAGGTACCTGCTGTCAGAAGTCATGGCGGGGAGCACAAATTCCCCAAATCAAAAAAAAATCCCAGACTCTGCAGGTTAAAAGTCACAGTTCATCTAATCTGACCCCCCTTTCAATATCCAAATCCCCGCTATTGTACATGGCCATTGTGGAGGCCCCTCTTCTGTGCTCTGTGAGCCTTCCCAAATGCATGCTGGTGACTGTGCAAATTAAGAAAGCCATCCCAGTTCATTCCGAAAGACTCCATAGTAAAGGGCAATAGAGGTTTTTGTTTTTGTTTTTTTCTTTAAACATTAGTGTCAAGTATAAGTGGCATTATTTAAGGCACTGGAAAATACTGAATTCCAGGAAACCCAGGAGGGCGAGGCAGGACAGCCTGGGAGTAGCACTAGTTTGTAGCTGTTTTGTTTCTGATCTCCTGCCTCTAGAAAAATGACTTGGGTGTAATCAAAACAAAACAATGAAAATAATAACTTGAAGGTCAAATAGCTAACTTAATAGGAAACTCATTGGAAACGTGGCTGGACAGGCTCACAGCTGAAGCGCTCGTTCACATGATTACACGTGAAGAGAACTCTCCGGTGCTGTGTTACGAACAGGGGCGAGTCCTCAGTTCGGATCCAGTCTGCAGGGACTTCATGTGGAACTTGTGAATCTGGCAGCAGAGGGAGTGTGTTAAAATGCTCAATGATTTGCCATGGGTTCAAAAGAGTAAACACAAGCATAACACACTACTTTGCCAAGTTCAACAAACCGTTTCATGGGGCTCTGAGTCTCTGATGAGGGCAGCAACCCAACAGCTAACTAAGTACACCAAGCCCGAAGGTATCACTCACTGCTCACTGGTGACTGCCGCCAGACACACGTTCTTCCCTGGAATTCACTGATGACAAATGATCAGACCAAGACAAGTTTCCAGAGCAGGGCTCATTTTCTCTTTGTTGCAGGATTAAGTCTGTATTTCTCAGCCTGGTCAATTAAACTGGAATATTTGGGGGTGAGACCCAGGCATCAGCATTTTTTACAAACTCCTCATGAGATTTTAATGTGCCTCCATCGTTCAGAATCACTGATAGGCAAGCTGGCCTCACTCTTCTCTTCTCCAACCTCCCGACAGAAGTTTCTACTCCAGCCAGAAAGGACATCTCACTGATCCCTAGATATGACATCAGGAATAATCAATTCCATTTCTTGAGCATGGCCCTGGCATGGTGCTTAGCAATTTTATTCACTAGCTCATTTAATCCTACATTATCTATAAAGTAGCTAGCTACTGGTCCCATTTTATAGACAGGGAAACAGCCTCAGAGAGCTTAGTCACTAGCCCAAGGTCACACAGCAGTAACTGGCAGTGCAATTGGCTCATTCGAATCTCAGCCTATGTGGATGACAAATTTACACTCTTGCCCTACTATTAGGTTGGTGCAGAAGTGATTGCGGTTTTCATCGTTACTTTAATGAATGGTACCCAAAACAAAAGTGTTAATAGAACAGTACCTGGAACAAAAGTGCTCAATACATTTTTGTAAAACACATGAATGATTCAAAGACTAAATAAGCAAATGAATGAATGAGAACAGTGAGTAATGTTAAGGACGATTGATCTTGTTAGATCAATTCAGCCACTCTCTGCCTTCAAAATAAACTAAATCAGGACCTGCTTGCAAATCTTCCTGGCTGAGAACCCTGGAGTAGCACAGTTGTGTCTGAGGAGAGAAACATAAACTGCTTGTAAGTATTTCCAAATAACTGATGCTAGAAATACAGCCCTGCTTTTGTTTCTAAAGAAACAAGAATCAATTATTTGGAAGGTTTTGCTTCTAACCTTCTATGGAGGGGTTTTTCTAGCACAGTGGGGTTGTCAAATTTGGGTGTACATCAGAGCCACCTGGAGGGCTAATGATTACTCTGGGTGCTGGAACCCACCCTCAGCGTTTCCAATTCAGCAGGTCTGGGGCAGACTCCAGCTAGTCCGAGACTGCCCTTTGAGAACTGCTGCTCAAACGCATTATTAAGCAGTTTACCAGGCTCCTGCCATTCTCAAGAGGTGATTTTCCAGGGGCACAGGATGGAGCAGCAACACTTTCTGATTCCAGGACCTGTGCTGGGTTCTGCGGAAACATCTTACACAAGCTCCACTGCCCCTGGCCACAAACTGGGGGTCAGAGTGGGGGGTGGGGGCAATGCCGTGTACAATAAGGAATACAGGCTTTTCCACAGCCCCTGTCTCTTGATTTCTCTTCTGCTTCTCTGGATTTTTAGAGCAGTGATTTTCGCCAAGAGTGATATCTCCTCCCAGAAAGACCTATCCAAATCTCAGGGAGCACAGGTAGCTTGCAAAAGCATCTTGTAGTGCAATTTCTCTAGTAAGATGAGAGGAGCTTTTAACTGATAGTGCACTCATCCAAAGTGTCTTCATGGTGGGAATTTAGAGAATATTTGAGAATACAGACTTATTATAACTTATCTTCTCGTGGGCAGGATGCTTAAGGCTCACAGGGTGGGGGCATGAGATTCAAATGCTTATCAAAGGACACGTTTGTCTCTTTTGTTTCTTTTCAAGTTGGAGAAACACTTCCAATGGATGAGAGATCACAGTTAACAAATGCCAAAGAGGCTTCCAACTTTGTCCCAGAAAGCCAGGATCACCCTTACCTAAAATAGTTGAAGTGATGAAAGGGTTGGCCAGTTCCAGCGTATCACAATGCAAAGAACCCATAAAGAGATGCAATCTTGCATGGCCAAGAGGAGAGATTTCCAGAAACCAAAACCAAGGGTGTCAAAGGGAAGTCACAGGCCGAATCTCCCCCACCCCTCCACCCACCTTTTCAATTTTATATACCGGACTGTTACCAGATGGGATGCTAAAGATGTTTGTTCTCAGTGGTTTTGCAGATCGGGTCTCCTAGGCTTTCAAAGGGGAAGTGGGGGTGAGACAGCATGCCTTTGATGTTTGAACCTCGGTCCTGAAATCAGAACCTCAGGCAAAAGCTGTTTTTATCTCTTCCATCCTAGGCAACCCAGTTGAAAGCTCCAGTGGGTACTTCCTTTTCAGCTGTTTTTTCCATATTGTCAATTACCTCCCCGCTGAGAGAATGGAATTCCTTTGACTGGAAACAGGGGTCCCTCTTTGAGATGGTGCCAGAGATTTCTTTCTTTTCTCTTGATTAGGCTCCCCTCAGTATCACACACTGAAAAGCGTACATCTATCCTCTTTTATTTACTTAGCATTAGAAGCCAGTTATGTTTGTATTTACACAGAGTTGACAAATTTGAGGGTTAATCACCTTCACCCATGGGTCAATAGGAGAGTTAACCCCAGGGTTTGGTTCAAGAAAGATACATTTGAAAGGAATTATTTTTGAGATTTGGTGAGCAGCAGAGTTGCTTCAGTGAAGTCACAGATTTTACGGGCCTGTGGGTATTGTGATTATATAAAAATCAAATTTTCATGGTGTTCTGCAGTTTAGAAAACACTTGACCTATGAGTTTAACAGATGTGAACCCCAACCTTCTTCCTTGGATGCTGGCAGAAGTATTTTCTAAAATGCCTACAAAGCTAGGATTTAATGCTGTCAGATATGTAAGACTGCAACCTCTATGAAGACTGGGAATTCTCCATATCACAGGGTCTAGAATAATACTTCCCTTCAATTAGGAGTCTCTGCAGACCACCAAATGACCTGGTCAGTATCAGGAGCACCGAGTTCTGAGTGTCGCTGCCTGGGTTCAACTCTCAGATCCACCACTTATTAATTGGTAACCTTAGAAAATGGACTTTGCCTCTAAAGCTGAATTTTCCTTACCAAAAAATAGGGATCTTAACCTTTCATATTTCCCAGATATAAGGGTTAAACGAGATAGTACACGCACACCTCCTAGCCCAAGGTAAACACTCAATAACTCCTTGCTATTGTTAGTACTATTTTATTTTGTTTTTGTGAGATGGGGTCTCACTCTGTCACCCAGGCTGGAGTGCAGTGGCACAAACTTGGCTCTTCACTGAAACCTCTGCCTCCCAGGTTCAAGCTATTCTCCCACCTTAACCTCCTGAGTAGCTGGGACTACAGGCATGTGCCGCCACATCCAGCTAATTTTTTGTATTTTTGGTAGAGATGGGGTTTCACCATATTGCCCAGGCTGGTCTCAAACTCTTGAGCTCAAGTGAGGCCAGAGGATCCACCAAAAATACCTCACTTGAGCTCAAGAGTTCGAGACCAGCCTGGGCAACATGATGAAACCCCATCTCTACCAACATGACCTCCCAGAGTGCTGGGATTACAGGCGTGAGCCACCACGCCCGGCCTTAGTATTATTTTAAAATGTAAATCAAAAAACGCTACTTCCTCCTTTCTAGCAGTTTCCCATCATTCCTTATAAAGGACCCACAGTCCTTCCTCTGGCCAGTGTGGTCCAGATCTAGCCTTCTCCACCTTCTCCTGTTGCCCTCCTCCTCACCCCTGCACACCTCCCAGATCCTTTGTCCCTTCTACCCATACCAGTGCCTTCTCTCCTCTGAGCATTTGCGCATGCTGTTCCCTTTGTATGGAATTCCCAGGACTCTGAAGGGCTTAGTCTCTGCTTCATTCAGGTCTTCACTCAATAACTACTTACTCAAAAGTCCTTCAGCTCAAGACTCAGTCCAAAAGGGACCGCCTAGTCTGTTCACTTTGTTGACTCTCCATCTCCTCTCCTTGAATGGCAGCTCCAAGAAGGACAGGAGCTTGTTTTGTTGGCCCCTGTATTCCTAGTGCCTAGAACAGGGCCTGGCACATAGTAAGCACTTTATTAGCATTTTTGTTAATGAATAAGTCACGTTTTCTCTAGAACTGGTATTTCAATATCACCGGTGAGTACAGCTCAAGATGATGGCTCCCTTTCATTAAAACCCACACTTTCTAAACATACAGGGTTAGGCACATCATTGCGTTGTCATGTTGCTATTGTTGTTTTGTAGATGTTGTTGGTGCTGCTGTCACTATGTGTGTGCACATTTGGCTCTTTATTTTAATCATAAAGATCTTTGCTAAAGAAGACATTGGCAAGTTCTTTTACAGCTTCTACTCCTTTGGCTGGTATCCGAATAGCCACTTCGGTGCCTTAGCATCCATTTCTTTCTAAGCAACTTAACGCATTTCCGCACCAAGCTAAGGCTCTTGATTGGCCTGTCAACCAATCGGCTTCCGGAGAGAAGGTTCCCCTCTCATTCTGTGAGTAGCAGGGAGACCAGCAGATGGGCTCACAGACTCGGGTCCCACCACCACTGTTGCCACCCTTCTTGCCCCTACCACACCCCCAGGTTGCAGCAGGGGCAGGCAGGGGCAGAATGGAAAAGGCCAGGCTGAGGTGGCCTGCAGAGCCAGCAAAAGAAGACACAGGATCAGAAATACAGGGATGAGGCAAGGCAGAGCAAGAAAACAAAGGGGACCAGGAGACCCATATGTCAGGGTCACCATGTAGCCGTGACACCCAGCATGAAGAGCTGAACTGCATCCCCGCAAAAACTCAGGCGTTGAGTACACCAAGTACTTCAGAATGTGACCCTATTTGGAGACAGGGTCTTTACGGAGATAAGTTAAAATGAGGTCCTTAGCACAGGCCCAAATCTAATATGACTGGTGTTCTCATGAGAAGAGGAAATTTGCACACAGACATATGTGGTGGGAAGAGGTATGAAGACATAGTTAGAAGTCAGCCATCTATAAGTCAAGGAGGGAGGCCTGGAACAGATCCTTCCCTCACCACCCTTAGAAAGAATTAACTTTGATCTCCGACTTCCAGCCTCCAGAATTGTAAGAAAATACATTTCTGTTGCTTAAGTCACCAGTCTATGGTATTTTCTTATAACAGCCCTAACAAACTAACACACCCAGCAAGTCATTAAACCTTCCAGAGCCTCAGTTTCCACAACTGCAAAATGGGAATCCCTGGCCTGCCCACTTCACAGGTTTGCTGTGGGGATAAAATGAGACCAGATGTGGGAGACGTTTGTAAACTATGAAGAGTTCTACAGATGACAGGATGTCTAACTTCACTTTCAGAGCTGGATCTTTGGGTCCTGTTGGGCAAGAAAGCAGATAAAGTCATGGGATCCTGGGACTGTGGTTCCCAGTGAGAGGTGTAGGAGCTGGAATACAGCCTTGGCAATCTCCTGCTCCCAATCCCCAGGGAAGGGAGGGGAGCTGCCCTCCTCCACAGTTATTTAGTGGATGTGGGAGAAACAGAACTTGCGTGGGAGAAGGGAAAGGGAACAGAACAGAAACTGGAGAGCTCTAAGAAATTAAAAGAAAGAAAAAGGACACATGTAAGACCCCGGGAGTTTTCTGGATAAAGACAACACCTTTTATTTGCATGATACCCTGCAGGTCACAAAACACTTGGAGGCACTGGGTTCTCATTAACCTACCTGAGGTCAGGAATGCCTTTGAGAGTGTGATGAAAGCTACATACCCTCTCTCAGAAAAAAGTAACTCATGCATACAACACATAAAACATTATATAGCAGCACTGTCCAGCAGAACTTTCTATGAGGATGAAAATGTTCTGTAGCTATGCTGTCCCATACGGTTGCCACTAGCCTCCTGTGGCTACTGAGCACATGAAACATGGCTAGTGTGACTGGGGAACTGAATTTTAAATTATTTTGCTTTAATTATTTTCCATTTAAATATCCACCTGTGGCTAGTGGCTTTTGTGTTGGACAACATAGTTACATACTATTCCAAGGGATTCACAGATCCCTGCAGCTCATCCATGAAATACCCTTGTCAATGGACCCCACGTTATGAACTATTTGTGATGATTACAGTGTCCTCATAATAATTATCTTTTTTTGAGCTTACCGGATACATGTATCATGCCATTTAATCCTATTGAAAACCCCATGACAGAGCTAGAATGGTCATCCCCATTTTATAGATGTGATTACTGAGGCACTGAGAAGCCTACCATCTTACCCCAAGTGTTGTGCCTAGGTCACAGTGGAGGACTGGGGACTGAAACTGAAGACCTCCTGATGTAAGACCTCAAGTCTTCCCTAACTCCCTAAAACCTGTCCTAAGGGTTTCACCAACTGAAGCCCCGGCTCCCTCCTGAGGCCTGGATAGAAATTATTTCTAGTAACCTAAAGAACTTCCATTCGCACTGCTATGCATCTTTAAAGTGACAAGCAAGAGCTTTGGGGGCTTCTCTTCTCCTTAAAGCCTCCAGCCCGGGCTCTACTGAGGCCAACTGCATGTTGGTAACTAAGTATTCTTCCATTAAGATTTGTCTCTGATCTTCCTTTTGGCAGAGGGATGGTTTCCTGTTCTCCATTAGTCCTGTCTGATTCCCAAGGCCATAGAGGGCATGGTGCTGGTAAAGAAGTCAGGTTTCCCCATGTGGGATGCCAGCGACCACACACTGCCTCTCAAATAAAGAACCCGGAACCTTCATGCTGGGAATGCACTCTCTTTGCCTTCCTACTCTGGGTCAAGAAATCCCAAATCACAATAGTGTTCACAGGCCACAGGACCATATGGGTCCACACCCTACAGGTCAATCCTTCACCATGGCCTATGGAGCTTAACGAAACTCATTTCCACGTTGTGTCTGTGTCTCTACTCACTTCTAACTTCTAAAAATTCCCCTCATTCACCAGGTATATTCAGATTGGAATTCTATTTTCCCCAATTCTTCCCCCATCAAAAAATTCCTTCAAGGCCCAGCTCAGATGCCATACATCTCCATGAAAACTTCCAACCCCTAAGCTTCCAGAACATGGTACCAAAATATATTGCTTACATGTCTACTGATATGGTTTGGCTGTCTCCCCACCCAAATCTCATCTTGAACTGCAGTTTCCATAATCCCTACATGTTGCGGGAGGGACCCGGCGGGAGGTAATTTAATCATGGGGGCAGTTACCCTCATGCTCTTCTCGTGATAGTGAGTGAGTTCTCACAAGATCTGATGATTCTATAAAGGGCTTTTCCCCCTTTTGCTTGGCACTTATCCTTCCTCCGTCCATGTGAAGAAGGACATGTTTGCTTCCCCTTCCACCATGATTGTAAGTTTCCTGAGGCCTCCTCAGCCTTGCAGAACTGTTGAGTCAATTAACTCTCTTTCCTTTATAAATTACCCACTCTTGGGCAGTTCTTTATAGCAGCATGAGAACAAACTACATCTACATAGCACTTTTTCCATTTTTACTTTTTTTTTTTTTTTTTTTTTTTTTTTTTTTTTTTGACAAAGTCTCACTTGGTCACCCAGGCTGGAATGCAATGGCACAATCTCAGCTCACTGCAACCTCTGCGTCCCAGGTTCAAGCTATTCTCCTGTCTCAGCCTTCCAAATAGCTGGGATTACAGGCGCATGCCACCACACTCAGGTAATTTTTGTATTTTTAGGAGAGATGGGGTTTCACCATGTTGGCTAGGCTGGTCTCAATCTCCTGACCTCAAGTGATCCTCCTGCCTTGGCCTCTCAAAGTGCTGGGATTACAGGTGTGAGCCACTGTGTCTGATCTGTATTGCTTCCTGAGTGTGGGATCCATGTTGTTTCTTGAGTGTGTGGTCCATATCACATTATTGAACGGAGTGCTTGACAAGAAGTAGACACTCAGTAGACTAGTGGTTCTCAAACTTGTTAAAACACAGATTGCTGAGCCCCACCCAGAGAGTTTCAGATTCAGCAGGTCCTGGGTGAAGCCTGAGAATCTGCATTTCTAATAATCTCAAGTGACACTGATGCCACTGGCCTAGGGAGCTTGAGAAGCACTGTAAGAGGTGTTTGTGGCATAAATAAAAGATGGAATGGATAAAAATTTCCCCTAAAAATCCTACCACCAAGGGCTCCAAAATGAGCCTTCAAATGACTAGGATAAAAGAAATATATTACCAACATTTACTTCTAGATAAGAGGCAAAAATAGAACCAACAGAAAAAAAGAATGGCAACAAAAGATCAGGGAACCAGATGAAAATGAAAACTATCAGAAAACTTTAGGAGCACCACTGGTTGGTTTCCTTTTAGCCCTACCTGATAACTTTTACAATCAGACCAGAAATTAAAATAAGTTCATTTTCCTTTTTTTTTTTTTTTTTTTTTAAAAAAAAAAACAGAGTCTCACTCTGTTACCCAGGCTGGAGTGCAGTGGCACAGTCTCAGCTCACTGCCACCTCCATCTCCCTAGCTCAAGTGATTCCCGTGCCTCAGCCTCCTGAGTAGCTGGGACTACAGGTACACGCCACCACACCTAGCTACTTTTTGCATTTTTAGTAGAGACAGGTTTCACCATGTTGGCCAGGCTGGTCTCAAATTCCTGACCTCAAGTCATCTGCCTGCCTCAGCCTCCCAAAGTGCCAGGATCACAGGCATAAGCCACCGCACCTGGCAATAAGTTCATTTTTCTGACTTAGTCATATATTTTTAAATATTCTAGGGAAACACTCTGACTCAGTAAAACCAAAATTGGGAAATTTTCATAAGAAAATAATCAGAAATGAATGTCAAAATGATGCACAAGGAGAGTTGTGAAGACCTGTTTACAATAACCAGAAATTTGGAACAACTTAAGTGTTTGGCAAAAGAAATTAGATTCAATAAATTATGGTATGTCCATAAACAGAATGCTACAAAACCTTTTCAAAGGTCTTTACAGGGGAATATTTACTGATACAGAAAAGATGCATGAGACAACAAATGAAAAAATAATCAAGCTAAAAAATAGTTTAAATAGCATGATCTAACTGGACAAAACCCACAAATAGATATAGAGAAACAGATAAAAACAGAGCTATGGAAAGAAAGCTATTTATCAAATTGGGAGTTAGAACAGAAATTATTTTTTAATTTTAACATTTCTATTTCAATCATTTCTACAATAAACACATACTGCTGTATAATTTATTTACAGGGTCTTAAAAAATAAATGATAGTCTGTAGGCGGTGTACTCTCTCCATTTCTTACATGAAGGACCAAAGAGTTGAACTGAAGCCTGAGCATTTGTATAAGCTTTTCCCCACTCTGCTCTTTGGCAAACACCAACACAATTTGGGATCCATTTATAAGGCATCTGCCGCACCAACCCTCTTTCTTGGTGCTTACTGGACCTGCTCAGGGTTAATTTCTAACTCAAAGAACCTAACTTTGAATAACTTCATACCAACAGCAAAGCAACTGACTTTGGAGAATGACATTTACAACGTATCCACTGTTATTTGGTCACCCAGCAAACTGTCATTTTTCAGAAACCAGGGCTGTCTCACAGACTGCCTTTCAGTAAGGTGGGTTGCTTAGCAACTGCCAAGGAATTAAGAAGACAGAATAAGGCATCTGCCAGAGATGTTTTATGACCAAAATGAGCTGCATTCATGTGCCTGGTTGTGTTCAAGGTAACCAAGTAAGAGATAACACCGGACTATTTTTGCATCATGAGGAAAAATACTTGGCTTCTGCCCAGAAGGGCAATTATCTCAAAGTCTTGGCAGGCCCCATGGTATGAGAAACAGTAACTGATATGGGGGTGAAAAAAAAAAAATCACTGACCTTCATAAATACTGATGATATGAGGATGGTTGAGAGATGACATGATCTCAATCTCTCGTCTGATGTGAACCATGTCTTGTTCATCCTTAATTTTGTCCTTACGAATGGATTTTATAGCAACCTATAAAGTCAGGAAATGAAATGTTATTCAGAGAACTAAACAGATGCAAATCAGCCATTGGGGGAGTTTGGAAAATAAATACAGATGTTACTTGTTGGCAGAACCGACAATAACCAAAACAAAGCTTGGAAAAGCCCCGTCATGTCTTTCGTATATAGCAAAAGACTCCTCCCGGCAACAGAAAACATCAGGTTTTAACAGCCTGGGATTTGTGATGGTGGTTTTGTTTTGTTCTTGTTTTGTTTTGTTTTGTTTTTTTCATAAAGCAGAGGCTGCTTAACACGGCCAGAGTCATTTACTCGAGGAACCCTGATGCTTTGAAAAAAGAAAAAAGGCAAGTTCAGTTTACAGGGTATTGATGATTAAACATGGTTAGGTGAAATTGGTGACCACTCAGCTCCACTGTGCAGTTGCCACAGCAGTGGCTATAAAAAATCATTACTGCCTGGCCAACCTTGAGGCCAGCTCTGCCTCAAGCCTTGGTTTTTAAGACTCCAGGCTACGCTGTGTTTACGCAAGGGCTCAGAAGCAAATTCCTTCCTACATCCTTCCTCTTGCTCAAGGCACCTTCAGTAGCACATGGTATGACTAGAGGGCTCTTCTGGAGACAAATCAGGGTAAAACAAAGCGAGTGACAGCTCATCTCCCTGCCCGACCCCGGTCAATTCCCAAAGCTCAGTGCCAAAGTTGCAAATCCAAACTGCAGAGACCTGCTAGGGCCAACACACAGAGCAATTACTCAAAAGAAACACACCAAGAAAAAGGCAATGAATGACAACAGGAACCTAATAAGGAAAAGCACGTGTGCCAATGGATTCATCTTTGCTCATAAACAAGCTGGTTTGTAACTTAATCAGATTGGCTCTAAGGGGGCCAAAAACTACTTGAGGAAGGAGTATCCACGGGTAACAAAGAAGCCCACCAATCGATGTGCTGCCGGATCAGAAAGCCTGCCCAGCTCCCTTCCAGGCTGGTCCTCTTGTGACCTCAACTCTCACCAGTGGAGGTCAGGTAAACTTTCCTAGGGGAAAGGCAGCTAAACCATCCTTCTGGATTATAAAGGCATAGAGTTATCTGGAGCAAAGAAAGTCCTTGTTATCAGCAACCCACGGCTACACCTTGCCTATCATACAGTCAACCCCAGCCAGCCTCAGCAGGGATATATTCACTTTTGGGAGCACGTGCTACTTCTGACTTGCACCAGCTCTCCACCAAGCGCTACAAATGGAAACATTTCTAAAACACGTCAGTCCGTCTATGACTCAACAAGAACTGGGTAGCTGTTATGACTGTTTTCGCTATGTGCTGACCTCCCAAAAGACAGGTTATGTCTGACTAGCAGCTCCCTGGAATTCTCCTTTGCAGTCTCCTTACCCCAGTTGTGATTAAATCAGCATTTGTGTCTTTACTTGACTCCACACTGGTAAGGATCTTATTCACTGCTTTTTTTTAACCTCCAGTCCTTAACACCATGCTTGGCATATGGTAGACCCAAGAAAACATTTAGTGTAGACAGGTAGGCAGGTAGATAAAAAAGGAACGAAAGATGAAGGAAAGGAGGAAAGGAGGGAAGCTAGAGGGAGGAGAGGGTTGATGTTATTAACTGATGCAAGCTCAGACCAGAGAAGTGATAGCAGAACTGGGGCAAAAAATGTGGGAACCACCCCAGTTAAATAATACTGCCAAGACAAGCATAATAGGAAGAAGATTCAGAATTTCTTTAACATCTATCTACACAGGCAATAGAGAAATAGATAAACAAATATAAAACACAGGAGGCCCTGCTGTAAACCCAGGGCAGGCTCCACCTCCCTTCGACCGTGGGTGGACCCATGGCTGGATAGAAGGAGGCTGCATGGAGATGAATGAGCCTCCCAGCTTAAAGGCCCCTTTTCAGCAGAGAGCCAGACTCAGAGCTACCCCAAGTCCTCACGACAGCCCCATTCACTATATGGCAAGAAAAACTTCCCTTCGCTTACGTCAAATGTAAAGATATGACTGGATGGCTTTATTTTATCTGAGGAAGGGCTGTAATCCTGGCACCTTGTTCTGGGAGGAAGCAGACAGTGAACACACACAGGCTGTGGAGGGTGTGGGTGGCTGCTGGAACCACTCCTACATTCCTCCATAAGCTAAAGATGGTCAAGGGTAGAAACCACCCCTTTGATTATGCAGCAAGCTGAACTTGGCCTCAAGGAGGCTCTATTGTCAAGTTACAATAGGCATAAATTCTTCACCATGCAGGGTCAGAGGAGGGTAGCAACATTCTAAAGGGTAAGAAAATAAGCCCACTTGCTGATTCCCCCCTAACAGTCCAGCGAGGCAGAGGGTCCCACGGTGCAATCGCCAGGGGATGCTTTCAGCTGGGTGTGAAAAGGAAAGTGCCCACATTCTCATCAAGCCTTGCTCAGCACTGAGGAAACTAAAAGGGTTCCATAAATGTTAATAAGCATAGTGGCTGTCTCTCCACAAAAATTTTCCCTTTTCGTACAATGAATTTTCCACTGAAAATGTAAGAGGGTGCATTCTGCTCCCCTATTTCAAAGGGGTGACAGGAAGCCAGGAGGAGACAAATGCTAGAAATCACTTTCATCTGTGGTGGCGGACCCATCCAAGGTTCTGACAGCCAGTTAATGACAAAACAAAAAAGCAATACTGATACTAATAACCATAGCCAGCATTCATTAGCCACTTAATATATGGAGCAGACAGCATGCTGAACGCTTTACACACCGGGGATCTTTGCACCTTTCTCATTCGAGCCTCAGCTTCACACCACCCTCTTAGGGAGACCCTTCCTGACCCCTCTAGCTGAGAAGGCCACCCTTATGGCCACCTCCCTCTCTATATACCCTTCCCATTTTATCTTCTCTGCAGCATCTCACACCAACTGCTTTATTAGCTGCATATTCAGCCTGTTCTTGTAGGACCCAGGGAGCTAAGAATGGTTGTCATATTGTTTGAGGGTTGTTAAGAAAAAAAAAGAAAATCTCTAAACGCAGCTCCTGTAAGTGTCTGCTTGAGGAAGTTGAAGGATACACTGAGCCAGTGCACAGACAGTATCACATAATGCTTAGGAACATGGCTTTAAGTCCAGGCTAAAGCCACTCTCTAGCTGTGTGACCCTGGGCAAGTTACATAACCTCTCTGTGCACCAGTTTTCTCATTCATCTAGTAGAGAAATAATAGTACCTGCCTCAGAGGTCCTGGTGAGGATTACATGTCAGGTGCTCAAGAATACGCCTGGGCCAGGGGGTAACTGCTCAATAATTGTCAGTCTTTTTTAACCCAGAGTGAGTGTTCTATAAGTACAAACTTCCTTTCTTCCTTTCTTTTTCAGAGCAAACTTGAATTTCTCCTGGCTCCCCAAGGGACAGTCAGTGGAGGTCTTAGGGACATGTTTCCAAAGTACATAAAGGACAAGAGCATCTCCATCCTGGGTCTTTACATTACAACCTCACCTGAAATCAGGAAGATCAGATCAGCTGGTCACACACCATTATCAGCAGAGCTCCTGAGTCCAAATCAGGCAGGAGGATGAACACCTTGAACCCAAAAAGCAATCCCAGGACCATTTCTCCACCTGCTCCCACACTGTCTCCTTTGACCATTCAGCTGAACAGGGCACAAATATGTTCCTACTTAAAATCAAAAGTCAGCCTCAAGATAGATATTCACACTTCAGCCTATATGAAATTTGGCTGTTCATCCACTTGTTCTTTTTGAAAACCTACCATGTACCAGGCTACACAGGAGGGAGCCAGCGCGACTGCTCCAGCCCTCAAGGTGGGAGGTGGGGTGGGGAGGGTACGGGCAATAAGCAAAACTCACACCAGTAATTACATAATTACCCTCATGGCCAGGGCTACCAAAGAAATGCACAGACATGCCCGGCATTGCAGAGGAAAACTCCTCTCCAGTTTTCCTCAGTTCTCACATCTACAAAGAAACACAGAGGTAAGGAAGGGGCCCAGTAGGAAGAGATTACCAAACGTCTGAAATCACACACCCTCCACCCCCAAAAATCCCATTTGTTCCTGCACAAGTCAGAGAGCCTGCAAGGAGGAGGGAACTCAGGTGTTTGAGCCCAACTCACAGTATAGCCACGTTCATAAATGTTCCCAAGTCTAGACAGCACTGTGTGCCTTATAAAACGGTCTGCTTTTAAGTAAGGTTTAATGTTGAAACCTTCTGCAGCAGCAGGTTTGGTGGAGAACCTGTGAATCCTGCCCTGTAGTGCTTGCCTGTTTCAGAAGCAAACTCAGCCCAGATAGTTCTGTTACATGCAACAGGCACAGCCTCCTCTTGAGGGATGGAGGCTTTTCCTTTTCTGAATAATCACCAAAAACCACCTGCTCTGCGGCCTGCTGGGCATCCTCTCCCACATTCGCTGCTGTGGGTGTTCAGAGCTTGGTGACCTAGGAAGGGCTGGGGGATGCAGAGTGGAAGAGTAAATGCTCAGACTGTCATCGGCTGGGTAACCTCAGGCAAGCCCAAACTTCCCAGGTCACAGTTTCCTCACCTGTAAAATGGGGTTAGAAAATCCTGTTTCTTGGGGTTGTTGTGAGGAGTGGAAACTAGGTAAGTAAAGGCCCCAGCACACAGTAACCACTGAATGGCAGTGATAATAAACTACATTTAAGGGGTAATGAGCCCACAGCAAATCATATCATAGGTCTCTCAGCTCCCCTGCACCCCTACACATATCCTCCCCCTCCCCACATTTGCACAGTGGCAAAAGCAGGTTAAAATTAATATCTGGCCAGCCCCAGATATGTCCTGCTGTCTTATCGAGAGGATGCCTATGTAGTGTAGGACCAGCTGGGAGCGTGGCAGAGAGTCTGGGCAGGTTGTATGTTGTCGAGGCTCTAACCAAGAGAATCCCTGCCCTCCTCCTTTTGCAACCATCTCCCTGCGTGCTCATTCATTGATATAAGCTGGCCTTCAAGGAGTATTCTTGAAATGCCTCTCAAACAGGAGTCACCTGTGCATCTTTTAAAAGTGCAGATTCTGAATCCATAGGTCTGGGGATCCAGCCTGGGATTCTGCATTTCCAGCAAGGTCCCAGGTGATGCCAGCCCCAGGGACCACACTAAGCCAGGTCTTAGTGCTTTGTCTTTGACCCTGATGTCTCAATATTTTTTAATCAATGGCAATATTCTTAATAATAACAATAACTACTATTTCTTAGGTGTTAACCACGTGCCAGTGGACCTTCTCATTTAAGCCTTCCTACAATCCCATTTTGCAGATGAGAACATTGAAGCCAGGAAAGATAAATATTTCCCAAAGTTACATAGTTTGTTTAAAAAAAAAAAAAGTGGAGCTAGAATTTGAGCCCAGAGGCTGCTGACTTTTAAGGCTATGAATAAAGTCGGGATGAATAGAAAACATCACAGGGAACAGAATCTCCTGTAGGATCGGAAAGGGTCCCTAAAGCCTAGTGAGATGGACCCCCCTCCAAGCAGCTGAAGTTTTACAGGGTCATATGTGAGGTCCCAAAAGGAGGGACTGGAGGGCTGAGCAGCAGGGAAGAAACACAGTCATAAATATGGCATTAGCATCACTTAGTGAGAACAAGTTTGCATCCTAATCCCAGCAACACGAGCTGGCAACTTCCCTGCCATTCACAAGGTGTGATCTCATACCCAGGCACGTTCCACAGGAGCTGCAGGGCACGAAGTCAGAGGCAGCACAGGGGATCTCTTCTTACCTAGGAGCCCAAAGGCCACCTGCAGCAGGAGCGGGCAGCCAAGCCCAGCTGGAAGCTAGGGTAAAGGGCTCCTGCTCCTGCCTGGGAGATAGACAGAGTGTGGGGCAGGGCACAGCCCCACCGAGGCCACACCGGTTCAAAGCTCCCAGGATCACCAAGTGGCTTTCACTCAGAAAGGCTCTGCCCAACGACAGTCACCACGGTGATGTCACCCATCTTGCAAACAAAGCCCCTAATTAAATGACCCCCGGCTCTTTATGGAGGGGCCTGGCCAACTCAGAACAACACCCCAGCAAGTTGCCATGATGCAACGGGCCCCATGGGAACCAAGCCAGCTCTGCCTGGGGCCCATGGGCCTCTTCTTCCCTTCCTCTTTGGCCTGTTGGTTCATGTCCTACATGAATGTATTTCAGAAGGAAATGGATTGGAAGCCAAGAGTTGTATCAGCAGGCTCTGAGGCGAGGCACTGAAGTCAGGGAGCGCGGCATGTGTAGCTAGGAGCTTTTCCTTCAAAGAGTGGCATCCCCTCACTAGCCCTCATCAGCCCTTTAATCTTATCAGAGGTTCTGAAAATTTAATCCTCTGTAACTTGGTTCTCAAACCTCTATTTCTCAAAATTCTCCATTAAAGAGATGAGGATTCCTGTGATGATATCGATTTCTCTCCTGCCATGAAAAATGCATTCTATTTTCAGAACATAAACAACAAAGCAGATTGGTGCTTGAATGGGCCTGGGCCAGCTCAGGAGGGCCTCAGAGGGCCGGGACAATTTTATCTACAGGGACAGTCATTCCTTGGTCTCTAAGACTCAGCCCTACACCTCTCCCCTTCAAAGACTGAGCTAAGAATGTCATTATTGCAAGTGGTGATGCCACAAGGGAAGTGGAATTAGTGACTAAGAAATCGTAGGCAGATTTACACTCCCTGTCAAGGTTTGTAAACGTAAGATACAAACCGTGGCTGACCAGGCAAGAACCAAAGAAATAGCAGAAAGGCCACCGGAAAGTTCGTGCTGGGTGGGCATGCCAAAAGTGAGCCGCCAACTAGCCCGAAAAGGACAGTCAGAGACTCCAGAGCACTATCTGTCCAAGGGTGGTGAGCAGATCACCTGCCTCCGATCCCCTGGTTAGGGGGAAAGGGGAAACATTGCTAAAATGCAGATTCCTGGGCCCACCCCAGAACTAGTGAATGAAGGTGGCGGTGTCCAGGGTAGGGGCAGACCTGGTATCAGCATTCTTTACAACCTCCCAGGTGATTCTGCTGCACTCTGAGGTTTGAGGGCAGTCACCTTAAAGCAGGGTAAATGTGGCCCTGACGACATCTATTATTCTGTAGCTTAAACAGGAAGCAGTTATATTACACACTAGATGACTGATGAAAATTAATGAAACTTCCATTTATACAGAGGGGAATTAAACACAGGCTTCCTTGAGGGGGCTCGGTGACTTGAATTAATTCACCCCTGGTAAATGGAAAGTTTGCTTCCAATGGGTATCTCCCTAGTCCCAGCCCAAGACGGGCCTGTGGATGAAGTGAGGCCAGGGAAACTGGGTGCAGATGGGTTACTTCACAGTCTACACACACAACCCAGAGCATGAGAAAGCCTCTGGTAACACAAGAGACGCTAACACAGGCAATATCAGATTCAAAGAAAGACTGAAAATGCCAGGCTGTTTAGCTGAGACTGGAGTTGCCAAGCAGCTGTTTATTTTTGGACTTTCATGTCTCTGAAGCCAAATGCAACACCAAATCAGAATTCTAAAGTGCAACTGTTTTTCTTCCAGGTTACAATTGCCCTGGGGAGGGAGGGAAAGGGCTGGGCCAGAGGGCTGAGGTTGCTTACAACTTGGACAGCCTCAACCGGTAGCATCTGATCACTCTGACACTGTTTATAACAAGGCTTGGATAAGCTTAAGGTTCTGCAACTTTTATTTATCAACCTCCAAACCCAGAAGAACCCAAGCCAGTACTGCTAAGAAATCCAGCATCTGCACCTTGGGCTCGTCGTCAGTCACACCAACTCAGCCCAGGCGACTCCTATAAGCAGAGGGACTCCGATGATTACGCCACTGGCTCAGTTTCCTCACCTGCAAATGAGGATGATGATGGTACCAACCTCACAAGGTTGCTGTGGCAACATGGCAGATTGTGTATATGATGGATGGCAGAGAAGGCAAATAGTACCTATGGCAGAAGCCAAAATGAGCACTGTTATCATCAGTGGATGTTAGAGCTGTAAGGACTTAGAATGTTCTACGCCAATCTCCTCATGTTACAGATGAGGAAACTGAGTCCCAGGGAGGTTAAAGTACATAGAGACCCCAAGTTCATGAAGTTATCGGTAGCACTGGAATTGCAACAAGAGAGTCCTGATTCTCACTCCAGGAGGGATAAACACTCTGAGCAAGGGGTCCTTCCTAACCACATACTAAGCCACAGTGAGCAGCAGGGCTGAAACTGCCACAAAAAAAATTCAACATTTACATGGGAGGCTGGCCCCAGTCACAGCCAAGTCCCCAGAACTGTTGCATCATTAATAAACCCAGATGGGAGTGGCAGATACTCTTCAGGGTGCTGACAAATCATGACTTGTGTTGCAGTGTGGTGCATTTCACCTCCAACTATCGTCTGTCTTCACATAGCTATTCCAGAGACGCTGTTTCCAGTTCAATTCTATCCAAACCTTCCTCCAATTTCTGAAGACTGATTTAATATCATCCATGAAGACGCATACTTGGGAAGTTTTCATCCCATTATTTCTTAATTCATTGCAAACATTGCTTTTAAATAACTTCAGGCCACTACTGAATCACTAACCTTGGGGACAATGAGCTAGGAACACAGAGACCTAAGAAGCAAAATTAGTTTTCCAAAGGGAAAGGAAATTAGTCAGTTGAGTTTAGCTGATCCAGGTGAGCAGAACCAAAAAAACTTTTCTTCAT
This sequence comes from Rhinopithecus bieti, assembly GCF_001698545.2. Lineage (NCBI taxonomy): Eukaryota > Metazoa > Chordata > Mammalia > Primates > Cercopithecidae > Rhinopithecus > Rhinopithecus bieti. The sequence continues at coordinate 3,212,220 of NW_016811898.1, forward strand.
TTCTTAATATGGTAAAATATAACAAGCAAAAAAGAGGCATGATTTTCTATCTTATTTCATATTTTAATCATGAATGGTTTTATAAAAACGTGAAAGAGAAGATTCTGCAGAAGTTATTTTTATCCAGACAGAATCTCTTCTGTATAGAAAAGTGATTTATAGCAATCAGGATGTAAAAGACCTATTGGATAGGGTGGGAGCAACGGTGCAGGCTGCAGTCTGTCCCCCAAAGCCTCTGGAGAGCACTCAGGAGCCCCTGAGGCCTCTCTCATTATCTCCTCACAAGCATCTTTTTCTTCCAAGAGAAGCTCTCATTGTCCATTATTCCTAGAGTTAACAGGCTGGTCCCTGCTCCCTAGCCCATTGCAAGATCCGTCGGGAGGCCTGTCATCTCCCTCATTAGTGCTCCACAAGCCTGCCTGCTGGGATGCTCTTGCTCATTGCAAATGCACAGCCCCAAGAAACCGCAGGCTGAGCTCAGAGGAGTGTGCTCGACCCCAGACGATCATTTCCTGCCGTCCCATCATGGGGATGAGCTTCGCCTAGTACTCAACTCTCAGTTCCTACCCTCCAGGAGGTTGGGGCAGGGGTCTGTGGTCATCTCAGAGACCCAAGTTGTGCCCTGGGTTGGGAAGTGTGCTCATGCCCCTAGACATGCACCTGCCATTTTCTTTGCCAGGATCCTCCACACCCTGTCCTTGCCATTAACATTTTCAGTTGACCAACTCCTCTGCATCCATCTGCTGCAGACATGGCCCATCCCCTGCAATGACCCCTTTGTAGATATGGGTCCCCTTTTATAACCTCGGTCACCATTGCTCATAAGCTTCATTCGCACGAAAACCATTTGTGTTTTATGCACCATGGCATCTCCCGTACCGAGCATGCACCGAATATATAGTATATACAAAAAAGCTGGAGCCCAAGTATTAAGAAGGACCCTTGACAAACAGAAAACCATGGTGGGACATCTGATCATTCCGGTCAACCTAAACCCCAGCCACCTGCCCCTGAGCCTTCTTTTACTTGCTCACCTTTCAAATGTGGAATCCCTTCTTGTCCCAAAATCACTGAGCCTGAACGTCCTCATCTTCCAAATGGAGATAATAATAGTGCCCACTCCAGAGGGGTTGGGGGTGATTCACAATCACAGCTAGCAATCATAATTATTACCAGTTATCAAGCCCTCACTATGTGCCAGGCCCTCAGTACCTTTCTGTTAAGCCTCTCAACCTCTCACTCATTAAATTCTCACAAAAACATTATTATTTCTGCCTTCTCAATGAATATAACCTGAGTCTGAGGGAAGTTAAGTAACATGCCCTAAGGCACATAAATAAATAGGAGATCTGGGTCTCCATACGCCAAAAGACCATACTCTTAACCTCTGAAGCACACTGACAAAGTAATCAGCACAGTGCCTGGCACATTACTATCATCCCCAGCCCCTCTGGTGTTACATAAATATGAGCTGAATCAGAACCTCTGGACATGAAGGCCCCATCAAGGCCACACTGCCTTGTCTCCACCTGAAGTCCTTTTGTTAGCTAATATTTAAACCACTTCCATCTTCAAAAGCACACCTATCAATCAGTGTTCCTGCTGCTTTCTGTGGGACCAGGTGGGCAAAAGGCAGAATTGTATGGGAGGGGCTGGGAGGCATGTCCCTAAAATGATGTGGGAATGAGTCAACCCCACAGCAAGCAATTCTGGAAACTCTGTTCTGGATAAGGCATTGATCCAGTCCTAGAGAACATGACCTAGACCTACCCTTCAAGTTGCCTACCATCCAATGGGAGAGGCCAGTAGCCACAGGGGGTCCTCCCCACCCAGCCCCTATTCACCCTCCTTTTGGTAGGAACACGCTGACTTCACTGTGAGGACTATCCCTACCTCCCAGATGCGTTTCGAAAGAGACCAAGATACTTCACCCTCTCCCATGCCAACAGGCAGGCATACGACTCTCGAGCTGGCCCTGGAGATGCTCTTTCTAAGGTTTCAAGAACCGTCCCAGCAAAGTGCTCTTTTGGGAGCCCACCGGCACTTGATGTGTATACACAGAGATAGGGCCTCCTGAGAAGTCATTCCATGCATGGCTCCCTCATTTCTATCCCTTTGTCTTTCTCACGCTCCTAAATAAGAATCAATTCAAACCAGAAAACCGAGTCTCACTTTGCTCAGCTATTCATTTTCCTGTTTCCAGAAAGAGCCAAGGCATTGTCGCTGCTGCCTCTTTCTCATACTGTGTGCCTTACACTCAGTCATCTCCTCCATAAAGTGGGCCTATTTCACTTGACCGGTGCTAGTTGAAATGCAGTCTTCAGGACCCACGTAGATGTCATTTTTATAATAACTTCCTCAAACACTATAAAATGCAATATTAAATTATTGTGGAGCTTTGTCCCGTTTCGGGGCAGGGTTTCATTAAGGATAACACTGACCTACTTTGCACAAAGGTGCAGGAAGTGCAGCCACATTCTCTGCCAAAGAATGTTCACACCTACAAAATATTTACCTGTCACTGTCCATGCTACATAATGACAGTCAGTATATAGTCTAACAAAAGGGAAGGTCATTGATTGTCAATGCCCCAGACATAGCAAGCAGAGACTGCAAGCCAGGAACTGCCGTGTTCCCCTCTGTGTCCTCAATATCTAGGAAAGGATCTGGCTCTATAGTAGTAGAATTCCAATAAATATTTGTTGAGCTTAATTTTAACAAAAACGATGACTATCATAAGTCTTAATTTGTATAATTATTCCTTTCTTACACATCCACCCACTACCACCAACCTGGCCCAATATCTACAAGTTGCTGAAGTCGACCAATCTACCCAGATTCCACTCTGGTCCAAGTTGCCTCTGTACTTGTGGCTAAGACCACAGATCCATGGAGGCAATGCCATGTTGCATGAATGACCTCCCACCGTAGATACGATGTCATACCACTTTGTTTTATTCCCCCCACCACCACCCCATAAGACAGGCTAGAAATTTTGCAGGAGAGGAAAACAGAAACCAAAAAGAACTCCCCAAGTTTCCACAGGTCATGAAGGCCCCACCCAAGTTTCAACCCAGGTACTTAGATCCGATGGCCAATGCTGCTTCCACTGGACCACACCTGTTTCCACATTTGTCAAATCTATGGAAATGTGTGCTAAGGAAGAAAATACTCTTAGCCCTGGCATTGTGATGCTTCCTTTCTCTGGAGTGGAAAGCCTTGGCGGGGAAACGAGCTCAGATAGCAGATTGCTCAAATGTCATGGAAGGTCTGGTCGGAGAGCTAATCAGAACAATTTGAATGTGCGGCTAAGCAAGGACACTCCTTCCTGGATCACGCGTTGCTTTGATGGCAATACTTTATAAGAACCATTCCCTTACAACAAAACTGTCAAATCCAGCAACCACAGGCCAGAAACATCCCTGCGGAACCCCGCCAAGCTGCTTTCTGATGTACTGTACACACAAATACCAATATTCCCCAGATGTTCTCCATGTAAAACATTTGGTTTGAGACACTGCTCTTCTTTCCCAAAAACTTTTACATTTGTTTAATGGACTCATACAGTTCAGCTAAAATATCCTGGAGCAGACATCTGAAGCCAGCCCAGCTCTAATGTGAGCATCCCATCTGTGGAAAAGACGAACAAGTAAATAAGACCGTCCTTCCCAAGATTTATGCTCCTTGCATCTTTAAGCAGGTCATAAAATGTAAGCTATGTAAGGATAATAATGCAAGTTTGCTTTCAAGTGTGTTTCTGAGTCCATCTCAGTATTAATCTAAGACCGATGTTCCAACAGAGACTGGGTCTCGCATGCTAACGAGGGGACTAAATTCTACTTCTTACTCCCTCAAAAAAGAAGTCTAAAAATCTGTCACCTGAGCAACATAGATGATTGAGATAAAGGTAGGTTTTTTTCCTGGTTTTAATTATCCAAATATAGCAATAGCTTCTTTATGCCAAAACCACTATCCCTTAACCTGTAGTGTAAAACACAAGTAAGAGGTAGCAAAATAGGAAATGCACTTGACCTTGAGTCAAGAGACCCAGTTCAGCCACATCCTAACTGAGTGACCCCAACCAGCCCTATTTACCCCAAGGCAGTTCATCCTGTTACCCAGAAAACACAACTTCATGCCTGGAGTGCTATTCAGCCCTGAAGACTTTGGGGAAGGGAAATAAGCCCTTAGAAACACCACTCAAAGAAATGCCATGGATTCCATGCACAGAGCCCCTGCAGATGGTCACCCATAGCTTTCCCACTAACACAATTACAAGGAAAGCTTAGCCACAGAAAATCTGTAGGGAAGCTGGAAAAAATGGTATTAGAAAGCTGAGAGACACAGCCTCACTGACAGAAGCAAGACATGACAACTCACTTTCCCCTTAATCTTTAACTTTTCTGTATCTGGTGAGTTTTCAGTATTGAGCATGCACTATTTTCGCTAAGGGAAAAGAAGAATTTTATTTTTTAAAAAGGTCGCAAAGAGGAATGAAAGTTAATGAGGGAGATGACAGATACAAACTATAAATAGTAGACATGAGAACTCCAAAACACAGTACAGAGGACCATCGAGGAGAATTTTCTCAAACTCATCAAGAAAAGGTTTTAATTACCTTCAAGGAGCTTTGTTTTAAGAAGCCAAGAAAGTGTACATCCTGATGAGAAAGATTTCCTAAAGAAATGCCTGCAATGTTTAAGAGGATTGGCTCTTAAATGGGTGAGCTTCAATTGTCTGGAAAAAATATATATTTAGAGCACTCTATTATAACTTATTAGTATTTCCACTTAACCAAAGCATCCAATTAACCAGTGTTCTCCACTCCCTTGACTGAGGCTCATGGCAGGCTGAACACTAGGGGCTGCTGGGCTACTCTCTGCTCTTCTCACAGCGGTCCACACAATGAGCCAACTACCCACCCTCATCTCAGCCAAGTCTACAGCTTCCAGTATGGAAGTCTCTACAGACCATGGCCTCCAACACGACCAGAAACTTACAGCAACACTGCAACTGGCCCTCTGCTAAGGATAAGAAGTCCAATTTCAGACTTAGATTTGCCCTCATCATTGCCAAGAAAAGGCAAAGTGATATGAGATGGCATACAGAAAATGCCCAATATTGTGCCCAACATCCAGCATATGCTCCAAAAACACTGGCTGTTCTTATCATCTTTATTAGTATAATAATAACAAATAGACCTTATGCAGAGGTGTGTGCAAATACAAACATCACAATGAGAACTTCAAAATCTGAGACTCAGAGAATAATGTCGGGGGCAAAGTGAGAAGGGGGCTGGGAGAAAATGAGCAGCTGTCGTCTCTTCTGAGAAGCCATTTCAGGTCACCACACTAACAGAAGTCTCTCCAAATGTACTTCTGTAGCCCCCAGGGAATTGATTTCACAGGATGGAATTATTTCCCTGAAATAAACAGACAGTCAAAGGTCACTACAACTGGGGCCTAAAAGAAAACAAGCCAGCTGCCGATTTACAGGCAGCCTATGATGCAAGATAGCAAGAGGTCTCGGCCCAGGTCCAGTGCAATGGCTTCGGACACACCAGTCCCACAGGGGCGAGGATGGAGGAGGGTCTCACCTTCCTGTGAGCAAGGTTCCAGCTTGACCAGGCATGGATGGGGACACCTTCAGGAGAGCAGACCCTTAAACCTCTGCTGTCAGCATGCTCTAACCAGTGGCCCTCAGCCCTAGCAGTGCATTACAGTGACCTACGGGTCTGTTTAAAAATACTGATACCCGGGTGCCTTCCCCAGACAGCCTCCTTCGGTTAGCCTGGGGAAAAGTCCAGACGTCAGTGTTTTGAAAAGATCCCAGGTGATTCTCATGCTCAGCCGGGCCTGAGAACTAGTAGCCGCATAGTGGAAAGAACCCACAGTGGGGTCAGGTAGACCCGAGTTTTTAACTCCAATGCTCTCTTGCTTTCTTGAGCAGATCAGCCACTCTGTCTGAGCATCGGTTTCTTTTAACCCTAAAGTGAGGACGATCATCACTCCCCATCACAGTGTTGCTGTGAAGACTGTACAAGATAACATATGTAAACTGCCTCATCTAGTGTACCTCGCAGAAGGCACACACAAGGTGGTTTCTAAATGTTAACCCCTCCTCATTTCACGCTTCTCTTTTCAAGGTATTCCCATGTGGGATAGGAGTTCTAAGCAGCTCTCAGTTCTAAGGGGTCTCTTGCCTTTCTAAGTGGTTCAAAAAGGGTGGGAGGCTGGGCGTGGTAGCCCACACCTGTAATCTCAGCACTTTGGGAAGCCCAGACCAGCAGATCACTTGAGGTCAGGCATTCAAGACCAGCCTGGCCAACATGGCAAAACCCCATCTCTACTAAAAATACAAAAATTAGCCGGGCATGGTGGCAGGTGCCTGTAATCCCAGCTACTTGAGTGGCTGAGGCACTGGAATCATTTGAACCTGGGAGGCAGAGGTTACGGTGAGCCGAGATTTTCCACTGCATTCCAGCCTGGGGTACAGAGCGAGACCCTGTCTTGGAGAAGAAAAGGGGGGGTGGGGAGGGAGGTACATCCTTCCTGAAAAGCAGGTATGAACGAAACTGCTGACAGAATGGGTTGGTGGATCCCTACACACACATACACACACACACACACACACACACACACACACACCCCTATTGGGTGAAACAGCAAAACTATGTAAAACCTGAGTCATAAGCAGCAAAAGTGAGGAAAACCCAATCTTAAAGATTTGCTTTGCTTTTCCCGTCTAGAAGAAAATCTATCTTGTGTGTGACGCTTTCTCAGAAACTCTTTGCCTGTGCTTCTGCCTCCTCCATCAGACCAGGTGAAGTCTTATGCCTGGGTGTACGACACAGGGCTGGTGCACAGTAGGCCCAAGGGAATGTCCATTGAATAGTTAAGCTCCTTGGGGGCAGAGGTGGACATTTGTAGACCAACAGTGCTCATAACATCCACACGTGGTAATCCCCTAAACAGGCATTTCATAAGTATGCCGGAACTTTGATTCCAAGCAACTAGCAGAAAAGGATAAAAAGCACACTGGGCATTCAGGAGGCAGCTGCCCCAAGTCCAGTGGCCACGAGCAACAGTATCACAGCAGTTCAGGATTTTCAGATCTTACAAGGAGTATAAACATGGGCAAGTGACTTAATTTTCTGTGCCTGTTTATCCACCTGAAAAATGGGGATGATAATGGTGTTCACCTCTTAGGGTTACCATGGGGATGAATTCAGGTCAGTGACTGACATGCTTAGACTACTGCCTGGCACGTAATTGCTGCTATGTAATTGTTTGCCATTATTATTACTCCATGATTGGATAACAAGAAAGAGACCTCAAGTTTCAGGTCCAAAAAGGAGCCCTCCATTTATCACAAGAGAAGGTATAGACTACGGAAAATGGTGTGGTGTATCCCCAAATGAATACAGCAACTAGCTTCCCGTTGTCCAGAGCTGTATTCTCAAAATAACACATGGACTTCCCCCATCACATTCACTTGAGTTGCTTCGTTAAAATGCAGAAGATACTCAGGTGTCCCTAAGTCCCACCCCAACCCTGTTGAATCAGAATCAGACTCTCTGAGGTCAGTGACAAGGATGGTATATTTTAACAGGTGCACCTAGGAGATTCCCATATCCCTGAAAATTTAAGAGCCACTGGATTGAATAAGCTCCTTACCTAAAGGATCTATGTCTGTTTGCTCATCACTATATACCCAGAGCCTCGCATAGCACCCAGCCTGTAGTCCATGCTCGACAAATATCAGATGAATCCACTCCATGGTTTCAACTCTAGAAGTATGTGTTCCATTTGTTTGCAGGCCCATTATGTGTTAGGCTCATGCAAAGCAATGCTGATTCAGGCAATTTCATTCATTCTAAAAATCATTACTGGGTGCTTAGTGCATACCAGAAACTGTTCTAGACACTGGAGATACAACAAATGTGATGAACGAGGTTGCTCAGAAATATAACACTTTATAGACCATAATGCGTGCTATGGAGCTAATAAAGCAAGGTAAGGGGCCAAGTGTGTGCCACGTCCTCATTCAACCCAGTGTCTAGAGCAGCACTAGTCCTGCCCAGCAGAACGTTCTATGATAATGGAAATGATATATTCTGCAACATCCCATGATAGCCACTAGCCACATGGGGCTACTGGGCACTTAAAATGTGGCTGGTGCCACTGAGGAACTGAATGTTTTATTTAATTTAATTATAATTAATTTTAACTTTAATAGCCATATGTGCCCCTATCAGACAGTGTATGTCAAGAGGCAAAGAGGCAGATATGTGAGCTGGAAATTACAACACAAGGCAATATGAGCTATAAGGAGGGAAGACAGAGCACCATGTGCTATATCAAATGCCTCTCACCCAATTACCAGATGCCCTAATGTTCTCTGGCTCTGGGAATTGAAAGAACAAGGTCAGGTACGAGGCATTGTGCTTGGGCTGGAATTTTTACAGCCCATGAGCAGTTGAAAATGGTATGCAGCCCAGCCAAGCCCCAGAGACTGCAGCTCAGGATCACCCCATCATCTGCAAAGCCAGGCCACAGCTGCCAAAGAGATCTCTTTCCTCCCCGTCATTCTGCTGATGGTCATTTTGTCCTTGGCTACAACGTCCCACTGGGCCCGAGACACTGCAAGGATTTTATGAGATTTCTTCGCTTCAAGCATAAGCACGATTACAAGCCTCCTAAATTCCACCGGAAAATTGGTGGCTAATCCAAACATTTCATAAAATTAGAACTCACTGTGGGGCTGAATGGAATTCAGACTGTGCCGCCACCAGGGAAATACAAAATATTCATTATAATTTTTTCCTTCATGAGCTGTTTTAAGAAGCAAGTGCTTTTTCTGCTTGAAGCAGAGGGGTTGGGGAAAGGAAGAGTTTTGTTTTGTTTTGTTTTCTCTGCGGTTTGCAAAAGCATCACCAGATGAAAAGTAAGGAATCCTGCCTGACTCCCCAGTCCCTCAACTAGCAGGAATAATAACAAACCATCCCAATATTAACTGTTCTTGCCTTTATAAAGGCAGTGTTTTTCCTGGAAAATGGGATTTTTTTTCCTGGAAAATTGGATTTTTGCTCCTTAATTTTTTTCTTAGGCTTCAGCCCTAGAATTTTTATATCCTGAGATCTCATTAGCAGAGGAGATACTGCAATCATTCATGCATGTGTATCAGCAATATTTACTTGCCAAGCACTGTTCTAGGCACTTGGGGTACATCAGTAGGCAAAACTGATGAAAACCCCTGGCCTGTGGAGCTTGCCTTTTAGTAGAGGAAGACAAACAGAAGAGAATCCAGCAACTGCCACTTTGAAACAATTTTGGCACAAGGCATGAAGATTCATAAAATGCAGTTTCTAGAAGGGGCTTGAATGTTAAGCTGCAAGGAAGGGAGCAGAAACGTCGTCTGTCTCACCATGGCTGTCTCCCTACCATCTAGAGTGGTATCTCACACAGAGAACATAATCAATAAATATCTGTTAAATAGCCGGGTGTGGTGGTTCATGACCATAACCCCAGCACATTAGGAGGCTGAGGCAGATGGATCACCTGAGGTTAGGAGTTCAAGACCAGCCTGTGCCCCGTCTCTACTAAAAAATACAAAAGTCAGCTAGGTGTGGTGGTGCATGCCTGTAGTCCCAGCTACTCAGGAGGCTGAGGCAGGAGAATCACTTGAACACGGGAGGTGGAGGTTGCAATGAGCCAAGATCACACTACTGCACTCCCGCCTGGGCAACAGAGCCAGACTCCATCTCAATAAATAAATAAATAAATAAATACATAAATAAATAAATATATAAATAAATATCTGTTGAATGGATAATAAATTCTGAAACAAAAATCTGGCCCACAGCGTTCATCTTACAGATAAGTTAGCTGAAGCCATGGAGGGGCATGTCTTGCCCAAGGTCACACAGCTTAAATTGTGGCAGTGATGGAACCAGCAGTCAAGTCGCCCAGCGTACCCAGACTTATAACACTCCATAGCCATTCGACAAATATTTATTGCATTCTGACTGCGTGCCAGGCACTGAAACTAGGCACGGGGAGGAAATAAATGAGTAAGACATAGAGCGACTGGGATCATGAAATTAAGTTCCTCATACTGCTATTTTCTCAAGCACGGAGGCAACTTCTCTGTGCTTTAAGTCCGGCTCCAACAGCGGTTGTAATTGCGAACGCTGAAGTCAGACGGTACAGCCCTACATCCTGTGATCCCGGCTCTGTGACTTTGGGCAAGCGGTTGGACTTCCTCTAAGCCTCTGCTTCCCCATCTACAAAATGAATGTGATCATAATACAGGTTTGAAGGTGAAAAAGCAGGAAATAGTTAGAATAGTGCCTGGTGCACACTGATCCCTCAATGATTCCTGCTATTAGGGTTGTTAGGGGAAGGATGCTCCCTCTGCCCTGGACCTTCCTGCACAACCAAATAAGTGGAGACTTCCACTTCACTCTTCTCCTCTCTAGGATCTCTACTACCCGCTTCACGCCCACACACTCATTCGCTTCCTCCCTCAGTATTCCATTTGGTCTTGCCTGAAAAACAGATACCCACACACCATGAGGAAGATGCAAAATGAGGTTCTCCTCAGGGCAGCAAGCACATCACTGCCCTGTCTTTCCAGGCAAACATGTTCACAGCTGGGCTTTGAGCTCACCAGAGAAACAGACCATTAGCCTCCTCCCTGCATGGCTTCTGCTAATAAAAGAAAGCGTTCACTTTCAAATCTACTAAGAATCACACAAGGTAATTATCTTGCCTCAAGGACCACTGAGAGCTTCTAAGGTTTGCTGGTATCTGTCTTAATTGATACTGAGAAAGCCCAGGCTGCCTAACGGATGTGTTTGATAGAAAGTAATAAAATTCTGAGAGATTAAAGAAGAAAAAAAATACAACAAGAAATCAGTCTCCCTAAAAGGACCAGCAAGGAGGGATAAATGTGGACCACAAAGACTGAGGATCTTCAAATGTCAGGGTTAGATGTACACTCTAGAAGCAAGAGGTGGGTGAACTCATTGGGGCAATAGCTTACTCTCTGTTGCCTCCCCCTGTGCCTAGCACAGTGCTATTCAAATAAATATTTTTAAACCAGCTACTTGAGAGAGGCAGAAGGGAACACCTGCCACAAGAAAAAATGACAGTTATTTCTACTCTTTCTTGGGAAGCAGTCTAGGCTCATAATTTCAAGCTCACACAGACATGGGTTGCCTTCCTGCCACCATCCCCAAATTACAAACAGTGGGGCCCTGGGCCTCAGTTACCTCTGGGCAAAGTCAGGTGACAGCATCTATCTCATAGAATGGTTCTAAGAGTTCAGCGAGATGACACAGGCAATGCACTCAGCACAGGGCCTGGCAAATAAAGTGCTCAGTAAAGGTTAGCTTTATTTGTTCATCATCAAGGATGAAAGAGTAGTAAACATGAGTCAAGTCTTCCCTTTAAGTGAGACTGCGAAAACATCCCTTCCCCTGGGGACAGGGCTCTCTTAAGTCTTTTCCTCATCCCTGGAATCTTGCCTCTAGCCTACCTGTCACCCAGGATCAAGAAGCCAAGCTCTCCTGCGTGCTCAATGTGCCCAATCACTGCTAGAGCCTTGGGAAGACTAAGTGGTGTCCCCAGAGAGAGCCTGAGAGCAGAGGCAGCCACGAGCCTCTGGCCTCACTGGGACCAAAAGCAAAGCCCCTTTAAAGTCTAAACATTTAAGGAATGAGCAAAGATTCTTCTGAGCAGACCAGCAGAACATGAGCTTACCCTCCTCTGAATCACAAAACACAACAAATAACACTGCTTGACAACTGGCTTCACGTCAGGCACTGTTCTCAGCATGTGTGTGGCCCATGAGTCCTTGTGACGACCTAGGAGTTCAGTTCTATTACCAGCCCATTTTACAGATGACAAAACTGAGAGGTTCTTTGGGGATGAGCACTTTCTTTTTTTTTTTTTTCCTTTTCTTTTATTTGAGACAACTTCTCGCTCAGGCTGGAGTGCAGTGGTATGATCATAGATTACTATGGCCTCCAACTCCTGGGCTCAAGCAATCCTCCCATCTTGGCCCCCCAGGTAGCCAGGACTACAGGTGCAGGCCACCATGCCTGGCTAACTTTTTAATATTTTCATAGAGACAGAGGAGTCTCACTGTGTTGACCAGGCTGGTCTACAGCTCCTGGCCTCAAGCGAACCTCCTGCCTTGGCCTCCCAAAGTGTAGGATTATAGGCAGGAGCAACCACACCCAGCATGGGTGAACATTTTCTGTCTCACATAGAGTCTAGTTCAGAAGCCACCTCATACACATGTTTAAGAAAGCCCTGGCTGCCTTGAGCTGAACAGAATGCATTCATATCCCACAGAACCAGAGAGCAGGGATGGGGAGCAGACCTCCCTAAACGCAGGCTGACAATCTACATAGCGAGACTCTCCGTGCACTTGCAAAGTGGGTATGAGAACTGAAGATACTTCCGCTTTCCCCAGCAAGGAGTCCTTCTGCCAAAAAACAAGCAATAGGAAATGAAGGCTTTCAGTGAATCCTAGGATTCTCTTCCTGTGAGCTGGAAGGAACCCTTAAGGACATTTTTGTCTCAGCCCCTCAATTTACAAGTGAAGCAAGTGTGCTCGACAAAGCGGCACCTACTGTGTGCAATGCCCCGTGCCCAGGCTGCTGCAGGGACAGACATGGCCAAGACCCCATCTTGCCTTTCCAAAGAGTCCTCCTTCCAAAACTTAGATTTACAGACCATTCACTGTTGGCAACACACTTTTCTAAGAACTCGACATACAATTTGTTAACCCTGCAACTCCCATTTCACAGATAAAGAAATCGAGTCACAGCTGACTATCTCAAGGTTACACAGGAGGTTCATGTTCTTTCAAATCCAGGAAGCCTAGCTCTAGATTCTCTCTTTCCTTCTTCTTCTCCAGATTCTCTCTTTTCTTCTTCTTCTTCTTGTTTTAATTTAATTTTATTTTTTTATTTTTTTATGCGGAGACTCATTCTGTCGCCTAGGCTGGAGTGCAGTGGTGTGATCTCGGCTCATTGCAACCTCTGCCTCCCAGGTTCAAGCGATTCTCCTGCCTCAGCCTACTGAGTAGTTGGGATTATAGGTGTGCGCCACTGTGCCTGGCTAATTTTGTATTTTTAGTAGAGACGGGGTTTCGCCATGTTGGTCAAACTGGTATCAAACTCCTGACCTCAACTAATCCACCCACCTCGGCCTCTCAAAGTGCTGGGATTACAGGAATGAGCCACCACGCCCGCTTCCCTTTTCAATGTGTAGATTGGATGGTCCACTTCCCTTCCATGATCCTGCAGAAGACTGGGATAGGAGTGACCTTTGGCAGTTGAGGTGAACCGCACGTGAGCTGAGCCTAGTTCATAGTGAAATTGCAGCAGCCAGCAAGGCTTCGTTTGAACCTGCTGCAATCAAGCATCTTTGTGGCCCTTGAGCCACATGAATAATGGGAGCCTGACACAGACAGAAGTGAATGGGGTCCCGCTGGAGATACTAAGAGAAGCAGCGGCTACCTTTTTTAAACAGGGAAATTGCCCTTCAGCCAAATAGATGAAAGTTGAGCCCTAAGCCATTCACCATTCCCCGCCCTTCCAAGGAAGGAGCTAACACCTACCACAGCCTCCTCTTAACGCCTTCCCCCTGGAAATCTCAATATCTCTAATGAAAGTAAGCGAAGTGGAATTCTTTTCTCAAATTTAAAAGGCAAATCATGATGGTGTTTTTTCAAGACATACATTAACTCTACACCCCAGCCGGTTTACCATTCTTAAAGTACTTGATTTACAACCCAGAAAGAAATGTTTTGAAAACCTTGCAGACGCATTTTGCATCTAAACCTTGCAGGCTCTGCAGAGCTGATTACCCGGGCTTCTCAGATGGAGGGCTGGACTCTCCGAAGGAAGCCGGGCCAGTGTGGGAGTAGCCCAAGGAGGCTGCTGAGCTCTGAAAAACTGCCCACCTGGAGCAGCCTCCAAGGGTGGGAAACGGGTTTGGGATGGGCTTGAGCCGCCTCTCCAGCTATGGTGCAGAGCTGTCACTGAGAAGCACCCGGCAATGCTGTGCACACAATGCAAGGGGAGGCATGATCCAGAGAAGGAGGAGGATGGAGCCCCAGGGCCTTCCCTGATGACTCCCGCCTTCACAGAACTCTCCCTTCTCAGGACTGCTGGTGCTTCTTCCTGCAATTGTTCATTGGATCATTCATTCATTCTTACTGAGCACCCACTAGATGCGTAGCACTGGGCTACAGGCTGGGCTGCAGTGACGAGTGAGACAGACAGCAGCCCGGCTGCCTTTCTAATAGATAAGGAAGAATGGAGCCTACAAATAGTCCAACACACACTCTCCATGGGCTCAGAAGGACACAAGACACAGGGCTGAAACAAAGGAGTAAGGAAGTGGTGGTCTGAAGACCCAAGCAGGAGCCTCGAAGGACATGGTAAATTCAGACTTTGGTTCCCATGCAACCCATGGGAGGATTTTAAGCATGAAGAGCCATGAGCCAAGATAAGAAGGTCACTGGGTACTCCACCCTAGCACTTCTCCCTGAAACAGTAATATTAGCTCTAGTTTTCAAGAACTTACTATGCACCAGGCTCTGTGCTGGAAGCTTCCAAATCCTATTTCTGATGGCAATCTCACTTGGTAGGATATTTCGAACTTGGTAGGATATTTCATAGCTGCATTTTCCAGATGAGTAAACAGAAGCCAGAGAAAATGAGCAGATTACCTGGGACCATCTAGCTCCCGGGTAGCAGGACAGAATTTGAACCCAAGTCTGTCTGATTTGACAGCTGGGATTTCTTCTTCCACATCTCATTCCTTTTTTTTTCTTTCTTTTTTTTTTTTTTTTTTTTTTGAGATGGAGTCTGCCTCTGTCACCCAAACTGGAGTGTAGTGGCACAATCTTGACTCACTGTAACCTCTGCCTCACAGGTGCAAGCGATTCTCCTGCCTCAGCCTCCTGAGTAGCTGGGATTGCAGGCATGCGCCACCATGTCTGGTTAATATTTATACTTTTAGTAGAGATGGGGTTTCACCATGTTGGTCAGGCTGGTCTCAAACTCCTGACCTCCGGTGATCCACCCGCCTCGGCCTCCCCAAGTCCTGGGATTGCAGGTGTGAACCACCGCACCCAGCCTCGACACCTCATTTCTATACTCAGATTATTGCATTGTTCTCAGATTATTCCAGATGTCTGAATCTAATAGCCCCAACTAAATTCTAGGTATCTCAGTGGCAGGACTTGTAATATCCTCCTCTGAAAGTCCCTATGGTGCTGGACACATTGTGAAGCACGTATTAAATACATCTATCTGGTTTACTGCTAGATGGAAAAGAAGAGCAGGTATGTTGAGCCCTAATGTGGGGATGTTATATCTTTTTTATGGGGAAGCTTCAGCCACAGAGTATTGACAAGTTGTAGCTAAGACGAAGAAGAAAGCAAGCTACCACCGGCTGCCAAGCAGGGATGTGCAGATCATACACGTACAAGGCACCAGCCAATGCACAGGTGAATGGGCCCCAGCCCACGTCGTTCTCACAGAGCCACTAGTCAGAGAGGCGCTGCTTCTGGCCAGGACAGAAGCCTTTTCATATGTATCCACCTAGAGGAGGCCTTTTTTTAATTAGCGTCAAGGTGCCTTGTAGAGTAGCAATGGCCCTGGTTGCATCTATTGTGCACCTACTGCGTGCCAGGAACCAGGCAAAAGGCTTAGCGATGTCACCTCGGCGCTTCCTCTCAACAATCCATAAAAGAAGAACTATCGTGAGCCATAGCAAAGAATCCAGAGGTTAAAAATTAGTAACTAGCCCAAGGTCACACAGCTATCAAGGGGTGGGCTGGCATACGGACAGAGGCAGCCTGGCCCTGGGGCTCTCTATGTTGACCATGGTTGGCAGGATATTGTCTTCGCTTTTTTCACAAAATGAGTGTGAGATTTCTGTGGAACCAGAGGTTGGAATCTCAGAGGCCTGAGAGATACAGGCTTCCACCCCTTTCCCACTCTCCACCCTGTGCCCTCCTTTTTTAAGTTATTACCAGCTTTATTGAGATGTAATTCACATATCATACAATTCGCCCGTTTAAAGTGCACAATTCAGGGTTTTTTAGTATATTCAGAGTGGTGCAACCATCATCACAATTTTAGAACATTTTCAGCATCCCCCAAAAAACTCCATACCCATTAGCAGCTAGTCCCCATTTACTCCCAGCCCCACCCCCAGGCCCACTCATCTACACTCTGTCTCTACCGATCTGTCTCTTGTGGACATTACATACAAATGGAATCTGTGGCCTTTTGTGTCTGGCTTCTTTCACTGAGCATAATGTTTTCAAGGCTCATCCACACTGTCGCATGTATTAAGTACTTCATTTCTTTTTACTGCTGAATAACAGTCCAAAAATATTCCATAAATAAAATTATGGAATAGATCATAAATAATATTCCACAAATGAAATGGATGTGCCACATTTTATTTATCCATTCATCAGTTCCTTCCACTTCGGGGCTTTTATTAATAATAATGCTCTGTGGACATTTGTGTATAAGTTTCTGTGTGGACATATGTTTGCATTTCTCCTGGGTAAACCTAGAAGTGGAACTGCCCAGCCCTGGTTTTCACATGCAGTTAAAAGTTTACCGAAGAGTTTCACTGTAAAGCCAACATCTGGCTGCTCCTGGGCTGTTTCCAGGGAATTTTATCAATTCAGCCAGACTCCATTCACGGTGGGTCATCTGGCCCGGCCCCTCCTACTCTGAGGCCTGGGATCCTCTCATTCCTGTACTCTACAATGTCGTCTGGGCCAGTATGATGATAAATGCATTCTGCTTTAAAGCAGATACTTCACAAATCATAACTTACAGATGCTCCAGGACTTTCATGTGGGAAAGACAAATGAGACTTCTGCTGTCTGACTCTGGAGCCACTGAGGACAGGAAGCCACAGCCAGAAACCTGACAAACCCTGGATATACGTCTCTCCCTAACAAATGCATGTGCAAACGTAACAGAAGGGGAATTCGTGCAGAGAAGGGTCTGCCTGTCTTTTCAGACTTTGCTCTGTAACCTGCCATTCATTTCCAACCATTGTCTTTCCTTACCTACAAATCTGAAGTTCCTTGAGGTCTGGAAAGATAACGTACAACTTCTACGCCTCCCAAGATATTCTCTCGCTCAATGTATTCACTTCAATTCCATCCTACAAGCCTCTGTTGAGGACCTACTATGTGCTTGGCACCATGCGAGGCATTGACAAGTAGCTATGCAGGATGGATTCAAGACACACGGGACACAGTGACACACAAGATACCTTGACTCAAACCCTTATCTCCTGCTGCTTCCCAGGAGGAAGCAAGATCAACACATACTAGCATGGTGTGGGGGCATTTTTGTCTGCAGGCAGGGAAGTGAACCAGCTTACCCCTCAAAGCCCCCTAGGGACTCCAGGGTCTGAGGCTGCTTGGGAAACAAAGAACTCTGTGTGTGTCCAGGTGAAGAGCTCCCTGACCCGATTCATTAAAACAAACTCCTCGAGGTCCAACAAACAGACCAAAAAACAGACGGCTCACCAGAAGCAGGCAAATCTCATCTCCCTAACTTGGCTCTGATTCTTATCTTCCCAACTCAACTCTTGCAAAAACTCCCTGCTCCAAGCCAGCACACCAAACTGATGGGCTCAAGGCCCACTGTGATCAGAACCCAGCTCAGACACCTCTAGAGGGGGAGTTAAGGTCAAGGTCTCTGCATTCACATTGCCTGGGTCCAGGCCTGGCTCTGCTGCTGCCTGTGACCTTGAGCAAGCTAGTTAACCTCTCTGGGACTTCAGGTTCTTCATCTGGAAAATGGGATGATAGCAGAATTGTTATGAGGATTAAATCAGTTAACATGCACCTAGCATGTTATAAGCACTCAAGAAGTATTAGTTGCTATTATTTGCATTAGCATCAATTATTATCATTACCCCCATCCTACCTTACCAATCTTGCCCTCCCATTGTGTCCCAGCACAAACCTTGCATTCCAAATCACCTGGAATATTCACCTTCCCCCAAACACAAGTGAATGAATGCCTTGGAAAGCCTCGCATTTCAATCATCTGAAACCCAAATCAACGGTTATTTTCAATAGCACTTGTCCTCCCATTAGCCGAAGAACACTTTCTAATCCCACAGTATGCCCTGGCCCCTCCTCTAGATCCCCTTCCGGAAGGGTGGGGGATCACCCCATGGCTGCTCTTCTGGCATCATTAGCAAAGAACCACACCCAAATCCAGAGGTCACCAGCTGTGCAACATTAAGGAAGGTTCTCAATTCCTCTAGCAGCAATGGGTTTCCAAACAAACTCGTTTGGAAACTGGTCAGACACCATCCAGCTGTCTGACCCTTGACAAGTTACCTCACCTCCCTATGTGTCATTTTCCCCATCTGTAAAATGGGTCTCACTACTTTACACCTCACAGGGTGGCTGTGAAGGTTAAGTGAGGGAAAATGTCCCTAAAGCACTTAGCGCAGTGCGAGGTACCACAAGCTCTCAAAATATCAACTGGTAGTAAATCATGGTAGCAGCAGAAATATGATTCTGTCCAGGATCAAACTCAGTTTGATGAGCTAAGCTTCAGTGAGCTGTCATCCAGCTTGAAAATCACCTGAAACAATCGAATCCTCTATGGAAGAGTTACTCATGCCTAGTAACTACTTCCGCCTTCTTTTTCACCAGGCTGGAAGCTCCCTGGGTCTTACTCATTTCTATGTCTCAGTGTTTAACATGGTGAGTAGCATATGGCAGATGGTAATAAATCTTCGTTGAACTGAACAGAATTAGTTCAATGTTTAAGTACATTTCATCTTTGCTACTAGATTATAAGTTCTTTAAGAGTGAGGCCCATATCTTTCTCCAGTAAAGATTTATTAAATGAGTGATAGAAAAATACCAAACCAAGAATCAGGTTTCTAAGATCAAGCTCAGTCATTCAACAGCTGTGCAACCTCGACAAAGTCACTTAACACTTCCGCTCCTTATTGGTCCCGCCTCGAAGATGAGAAGTTTGAACCACATGTTTGCCATGGTCCCTTACATTCTAAAACTGGATTTGGGCCTTAGCTACAACATGGCACTTCTGCCACCATGCATGTGACGTCAACACACACTCTGGCTTGGCAGGCCAGCTTGCTAATTTACCTCCCTGATTTGCAGTTTTCCAGAAGGAGGCTATGAATAGCTTTGGGCCAGTGCTTAAAACACTCATCTTTGGTCAAAACACTTGGCTTGCTAGGTGAGGATGCCCCATCACCCAAGCTAATGCTCTAGTGGCCAGGGGCAGCAGGGCAGACTGTGGGGGAGGGGCACACACTGACCACCAGTCCTGCCACTCCCATCCCAGACTCCCTGCCAGGGACCCTGCCTCCAGCTCACACCACACCACCTACTGCTCACTAGAGACAACCTGGGACAGGGAGGAAGTTGAACTTGGCCCCTTGACATAGAGGTGATCACAGGACATAAAATTGTGTGGTTTTGGTTTTTTTTTTTTTCTTTCTTTCTTTTTTTTGCAGTGCTTTGTGTGGCCTGCAGGTCCAGGGAGCTTAGCTCAAAGAAAATGCATGCTGAATTATGACACAGAGGCTCACCCGACAGGCCTGCCCAAAACTGTATCAAAACAAAAGTTGTGCAATAAACAAGGCCCAAATTCAAGACTTGAGAAATGCATTCAGATCCTATCTGAATCTGGCTAATTATCTCACCTTCCTATGGACACACCTCCCTAATTAATTTGGTATTTATTTTATTACTCTGAAAAGTTGATTATTTCTTCTATCTCTCTCTGCATGATACAATGCATTGTGTCTCTCTCATGGTCTTAAAATCTAATGAAAGCCTAAAACGAGATGAGAAAAAAAAAATCTGCTCAAAGGAGGAACTAAATCGATTAATGTCCCCTTTTGAGGTTTTATATAGATCACTGTATTCAGTTCTCACAAGTCCATGAAGTTGGTACTCTTAGTAGCTCGTTTTACCGATGAAGAAGCTGAGGTTTCAAAAAGTCGCATAGCTTGCCAAAAGACACAAAGCTAGTAGGGGATAGATCAAGGATTTGAATGTAAGCCAGGGCTCTTAGCCTTTCTGCAAGAGTGCCTCATTTTTGAGCTTGTTCATCTCTGGAACAAGCCACTCTGAGTCCTGGTCTCACGGACATGCTTTAGCAGAGGCCGCAAGACTGCAGGAGGATGCCTGCACGGTGCACAGGGTCGCACCAGCTGACTCCAAGCATCTCATTCTGCACTTTTCTTCAGAACTGCCTTTCGCGGCACATAGAAAATGATGCTGTGTTGTGTTGTGTTTTATTCGGAAGGTCCTTCCAGGTATGCAATTAAAAACCATCACATCCTCATTTTTTTGAAACTTCTCTCCTCTCTGAGAAGAGCCCCTGGTTTCAACAGGGATGTTGATTTCACAGCATTTCATAGAGCCCCGTACCCGGCACCTGTCTTGGGCCACTCACATTAGTAAAATATGTTAGAACCACTGCTCCTCTTGAGAGACGCTGTAAAAGGCATTGGTGCAAAAGAAAATAAAGCATCACTTCAGAATTCTACCCAAAGATCAAAAGGCTAAATTAAGATAGCGCCCTTTCAGTTCTCCTCAACTGCACCTTCAAAGCAAGTTGTGAATGTTTAGCACATCATTGGTACCAGAAGAAAACTCCAAGTTCATATTTTAGATGAAAATTTCTTGCTGCTCTTAACAGGTTCTGAGTCACCAGGCACTGTATGGGCAAGAACAACTCGTTGACCACTTTTTTGTGTGTTTGTTGTTATTTTCTGTTCAGCCAGTCACAGGAAATTTTCCACTTGACAATTCCTGTTTCTCACTTAAGTTCTTAACACCATCCGTGAGCAGTGTGCTCAGCAGGGGAGGACAGGGGACCAAGGAGGACTTCCCTTCCCCAAACCTCAGTTTTCCCATCTGTTTTATGCAAGGTTTTCACCCAGGGATCTGGCTAACATTCTATAAGCTTAGCTATCAAGGAGAAAGCAGCCCCGTGAATAAATGAAGCATTTTAGAGACTGCCAGTTTCTGGGCATGGGTCTGCTGCCAGATTTAAAATCTTTACATAATTTTGGGGTAAAACTAGAGATTTAGCTGAAATTAATAGCACAATGGGAAACTGAACTAGGGCTGAACAATAACACAGCGGGACTTCAGACTTGTGGCTGGTAAAGAAGCCTCTCTCGTTCTCAGGGCGCCCCCTCGTGGCCTCTTGACTAAATCTTGACGGAATGTTCAGTTTCCGCAAACATAGAGAAAGACATCCCCCAAAAGAGAAAGGCAGACTCCTGCCTACTGATGCAAATCCCTTTCACTCTAACCTAGTCTGTGGATCAGGCAGTTCGAAGAACGCCTAAGAGGAAGTCCCAATGACGCTCAGAAAGGCGTCTGCCCTGCCTAAGACAAGGGTTCGTTCTTTAGAAGGGTCTGAGGCAGTGCCCCAGCATTTAGACTTTGGGGTCCCTTCACAGACCCCAGGCACACTCTTACCACTTCAACAACCCCTCGTAGTCTCACATTCTCAACCTGCAACTTGAACTGCGTCTGTTTTTCATTATTCTGCTTCCCACCTTCCCAGTGCGATTTCTTCAGCAGCTATTAAGACAACATGAGCAGGGATCTAAGCTTAGTTTTTGCTTATTCAACATCCAGCCTGGGGAATATCACCTCAGAAGAAAAGCATGAATGAAGTGCACATGTCCCAGCCTCTTCTTCCACAAACCTGAAAATGCCTTCATCAGAGGCCACCCCTACAACCCTCCCCTTTAACAATTTCATCCTACAAAAATGGCACCTGCCCAGAGTGAATTCTCAACTACTTGCTTGCTGTAGAATTTATTACAGAGCCAGCTTTAAAAAGAAATGTACATCTCAAATTTCCAATTAATTGATAACAGATTTTTTAAAAATAACGTTATGGGATGAAGTTATATAGACTCAAACATCGAATCTGAGAAATGGGTTGGGAGGGCATTATCCAGGTATCTAGATATTTGAGAATTTGGGGACTGAACTTTGCTGACTGGCACCCCCATTTTTTTCACAGAACTGTCTCTGCCCAAATGCAAAAGAAACATGTCAATATTAGCTGCTATTTGACAGCTCATTTTCCTTTTTTCCTGCAGTCATTTGTTGTTTATAAGCAACCCTGAGCCCTCAAAACACCCCCAAAAGTGTACACAAGGAGTCCCATAATTAGTTTCTGACTTTGGCCCTAAATCGATTAAAATACATCTGATCTGTTTCAAATCAAAGAACCATGTTAATTTTCTGCCACACACCACACAAAATATTTCTGCAACAGTCAGTCACTTTGAACCCAACTCTCTAGCCACAAGCAGTGTGGATTTCAAGGGCCTGTTCTGCAGAAGTGAAAATAACAACAAACCAAGGCTGGGACAAGGCAGACAGACCCCAAGGCACTCAAAGCACTTCTTGGAGCTGTGCAAATGGTGCCAGGACCCTGGCAGGGTGTCAGCTGTCACAAGAGCAGCGGGGCCAGACCCCTTCAGCAGTTCGGTAGCCCTGCAACCAGGAGCTGAAACGCAATTGAGCCTGCTGCAACTATGCACAGCTATCTGTGTAGCTACCCATGCCCTGGACATTTCACTCCTCCCAAAGCCACGATACAAACTGTTAGAATCCTCAGACTTGCAGTAGTCTTTATTTTTGCTCCCTAACCTTGTCTCAAAAACAGGCAGAAGTCGCCCTCCCTTGCAGCCACAGCATCATCAGGGCAATGCAGAGTCTGAGTGGGAGGATGCAGAGCAAGGGGCTGCGGGCAAATGGGTGCAAGGGGGTAGGGACACCCACAAAACACGGGACTTGAGGGGCTAGTTCCTAGCTGGGAATGTGGTTATTTGGAGAGTTGTGGAAATAAGGCATTTCAGAGCATGGTCTGAATGTGTGCCTGCGAGGGAGACCCCGGCCGTCCCAACGCTGCAAAGTGTTTGCAAATCTAAAACATTCCTTTGCTGCTGGGATTAAATTTTTTAAAACAAACCAAAAAATAAAATAAAATATGTGCAGACAGGATGTAACAAGTGTTTCAGGACAGAGACACGCCTGAGTCACGGGGTGCTGGGGAAAGAGTGAGGAGTCTGTCTCGGGGCTTCCCAATGAGCCCCCTCTCTGTCAAGAGAGCCCTAGGGCGCACAGATTCCCGCCTCGCACGCCACCGGTCCCCAGGCGCGTCCAGCCAGCTTCCCCCGCACCCTCCAGGATTGACCCACTCACCACTCGGCCCGAAAACCTCTCGGTGGCCCTCTTGACTTTGCCGTAGGTGCCTTTGCCCAGGGTCTCCTGCAGCTCGTAGCGGTGCTTCAAGTTGTGCTTGTGGTGATGCCGCTTCACCCCGTGAGGCTTCCTGGGCTCCGGGGCGGCCGCCGCCGCGGGGGCTGCAGTCGCCCCCGCCACCGCCTCTCCAGGAGAGCCCGGCGCCCCAGCCCCAAGTCGGGGCGGTCCCCCGCCACGGGCGCGGCGGCCCCTTCCATGTCCAAGCGCGGGAGGAGCCGGGCTGCAGAGGGCAACACCGGGCACAGCGCTGGGGTGTCGTGGTCCCCACTAAGGGAAGACGCGGAACGCTCAAGGTCGCCCCCGCAGCATCAGGGAGGCGGCACGATCCCGCCCGGGCTGCGGCTCGGTCACTGGCGGCAGCGGGGACTGCACATCTGGCGCCCGCGGCGCGCACGGTCCGCGCACCGCCCCCCGGCCGCGGCGAACTGTGGAGCTTCGGGCGAGGTGGTGGCGGTGGCAGGGGAGGCGGTGGTGTTTGCAGGAAGGAGGGGAGAGGGTGGCTCGGAGCGCAGGAGGGGGAGTGTTATGTGGGGCGCCGCGCCCCCCAACCCCTCCCCTGGAGGACGCGCAGACGGGGCGGGGGCGGGGACGGCGCTCGCGCTGCCCCGGGGAGGGTGAGCGAGGGGCGGTGCAGCTAGGGCTTCCCCCACCTCTCTGCAGCCACCCAGGGCCGGGGCCGCGGTGAGCTGGGAGGGGGATGGGAGCGTGTCGCGACTCGCCCTTTGTGCGGCGCGGCGTAGGCCACGGCGGCGGCGGCGGCGGCCAGGGGGGCTTTGTCCTCGCTGGGCCGGAGGGGACCGGGAAATTCCAAGCCGGGCGCCCCCTCCCCGAGCGCTCTCGGGCTCGCCAGTCGCAGCTATCGCGGGCCCTCCGCCGCCTCGGGCTCCGGCTCTGGCCGCTCGGCCTGGATTCCTGCTCGCGCCGGGGCGGCGGTTGCGGCTGACCGAGCCCCGGAACCAGGGAAGCTAGAGCGCCGCGAGTCGGGGGCCGCCGGGACCTGCTCGCCATCCGGCCAGGGGCGCCGCGGGCCCGGGCGTCCCTTCATTTTCTTGTAGGTGTCGCCGCGGCCTGGCGGCCAGAGCTGGGGGAGGGGCAGGGAGGCCTGGTGTTGGGTTACAGGCGGTGACTCACGGACCTTGCCCGCCGAGGCTGGCACCCCGCGGGGCAGAGCTGCGCCCGCCTGGGGCACCTCCGAGTCCAGGAGAATCCCAAGAGCGGCGCTTTGGCCCCGGCCCCCGCGTCCTCTCCGAAGAAAGGAGAGTCGGGGACGAGGGAGGCCGGGAGGCTGAACCCCGGGCCCGCCGTCGAACCGCCGGCCCTCCGACACCATCTGGACCCCGGAGGGGACAGCAGCCTGGAAGAGGAGGAAGGCCGGGGACGTGGAAGAGATGGGGTTCTAAAGGCGCCGGGACGGAGCTGGCTCCCCAGAGGCGCCCACCCTGCCAACGGAGGCCGCCATCGGAGGTGGGCAAACCAGGGACCTGGGGTGGACCAGGAACCCCGGCCTGCTGAGCAACTCCTTTGCTGAGCAGGAGGCGATTTGAAGGCCTCTTGCCTCCTTAGGCCTTGGAAGATTTCCTTTCACTGTAAGGGCCAGCCAGATCCTTGCGATGGTGACAGGAACGGTACCCCGCACGGTAAGGGTCCGGCAGGAAGGGCCTCCCGCCGCGGTGTGACTGTCCCCTTTTAAGAAGAGACCATGAAAAATAAGGAAGAAAGCTAGAGAAAAGAGGTCTTGGGGAATTTTTTTTTTTTTAAACAAATGGTGCAATATACCAGACTGGAGTGGGAAGAGTGAAGGCTGAAGAATGTCTGGTGTTCTGCAAATCGCATGGCGGTTCTTCTCCACCAGTGGACCTCACTGGAGCCTCCTCTGCAGCTCTCAGGTCCAGCCCTTCCTCTGAATTCCCGCCGCCTTCATTCCTGTCTACCCCTGGTCACCTTACCCCAACTCCTGCAACAGCCCGCCCTCCCCAGGAGCCTCCTCACTGCTGCCAGAGTAATGGCCTGAAACACTGCCATCATCCTCCACACATGTGTCTCTTGCTGTACTCTGACGCGTGATATTCTTACCTGTCCAAACTTTTCTTCTACTGATGTTTGACACAAACTCCCCTGCCCCTTCTTCCCTTTCCCAGGATCAGTCACAGAACACAAACACAAAGGTGCATCATGCCTATTCAATTCCTATTCTGTCCACCATCATGCCTATTCAATTCCTATTCTGCAGGGCCTCCCTGCCCCCCATCCTGAAACTGTTCTGCTTCTATACAAAGTTTGTGGACGTTGTCCCTATAGATCCAACAGTCAGGGTGAGTGGCATGTGTTGAGTCCTATTTTCGCAGAGGATTGGCTGTGTGACCTTGGTCGAATGACTTAACCTCTCAGAGCTTGGGTTTCCTCTGAAGATACGGATTAGCAGATCTATTGTAGAGATAAACACATTGTGTCTACAGTAGTATTTTAAAATGTTTTCTACTTCTTCCCCTCCCCTGGGATGTGGTAGAAATCCACTACCCCATCCTCTTGAAGTTAGATGTGACCATAGGACTTGCTTAGGCCAATGGAATGAGAGCAGAAGTGATTGTGTTGCTTTCATGTGGAACCTTTAGGAGCCAGTGACCAAATCCCCATGTCTTCTTTTTCCTGTCTTGACAATCATGGTGGTACAAAGTTGGAGCCTCCCCAAGCCAGCTGAGTCTCTGTGTAAAGATGGCAGAAAATCCCAGCCAATCTGCTTTGGAAAAGTAGCGTCAGCAAATGTTAAACTTTATTTATGTTAAGCCAGTGGGATTTGTTAAAGCAGCATAACCTGGCTTATTCTGTCTGATAGTGTTACTCCCAGATATGTGGGACTTCATCAGTATCTATTGAATCAACAGCATCTGCTCTACCATAGGCTGGTACTGTTTTATGACAGTGAACCCTCCTCTGTAAAGTAGCTGTTTACAATCCCTATTTTTAATTGAAGAAACCGTATCAGAATGGTTAAGTAATTTCCCAGAGGTTACGCAGTTTGTAAATGGCAGCACTAGGATTTAAACCCTACCTGTACAGTTCCGAAGCTCCCCCTCTTCTCCTTCCATATATGCCATGCTCCATCTCCTTAAATGGGAAGGATGAAAAACACCCAGTACAATGCATAGCACACAGTCATGCCCAGGCTTGGATAATTGCTTTCCCCCTCTATGCCTCAGTTCTCTAATCAGCAAAGTGGTGATGGCAACAATGTATGTGGTATTAGCAGTTACACCAATAATACATCCCACAGGGTTAGTAGGAAGATTAAGGGCTGGAATATATATACTCAGTAAATTGTGGATATTAATATGATGCTTTTCATCTTCCATGGATCCTACTAGAATTGGGAGGCTTTTTTTTTTTTTTTTTTGGAGATGGAATTTCACTCTTGTCACCCAGGCTGGAGTGCAATGGCACGATCTTGGCTCACTGCAACCTCCGCCTCCCTGGTTGAAGCGATTCCCCTGCCTCAGCCTCCCAAGTAGCTGGAATTACAGGAATGTGCCCCGACGCCCAGCTAATTTTTTTGTATTTTTAGTAGAGACGAGGTTTCACCATGTCGGTCAGGCTGGTCTCAAACTCCTGACCACAGGTGACCCACCCGCCTAGGCCTCCCAAAGTGCTGAGATTGCAGGCATGAGCCACCACACCTGGCCTGGGACAATTTTAAGCAGTTTAATCATACTGCTTGGTTAGACTCTGATTTCTGGTTTTGTTCTGGATACAGGACAGATGTAGTAACAGTGGCATTTGAAAGTGTGACATCCACACTCTCCTACATCTTTTATTTACATAAGGCTCATT
This sequence comes from Rhinopithecus bieti, assembly GCF_001698545.2. Lineage (NCBI taxonomy): Eukaryota > Metazoa > Chordata > Mammalia > Primates > Cercopithecidae > Rhinopithecus > Rhinopithecus bieti. Next base: position 3,239,409 of record NW_016811898.1, read on the forward strand.
ACTGGTCCTTCACTGCACTTTCTATTTTCAAAGCAATTTAAAAGAAAGAAGGTATGTTCGCTTTCTCAAGAAATCGTTGTTCAGGAATCCTGTCATTCAGGCAGCATAGATGAGCTTGGAGGACATTGTGTTGAGAGAAATAAGCCAGGCCCAGCAAGACAGATACCACATGTTCTCACTCATATGTGGATGCTGAAAAAGTTAATCTCATTGAAATAGAGAGTAGAACTGTGGTTACTAGAGGTTGGGGGAGGGGATGGGGATAGCCAGAGGTTGGTTAACAAGTACGAAATTACAGCTAGATAAGACAAATAAGTGCTCATGTTTGATAGCACTGCAGGGTGACTATAATAATTGGGAGGATGGGAGGATACAATAAATTAATAATTTATATTGTATTTCAAAAACATACAGTAGAATATTATATTGTATAAATTAATAATTTGTTATATATATTCAGATAGATAGAAGAGCAGATTTTGAATGTTCCCAGCACAACAAAATGAAATACGTTTGCTATGCGAATCACCCTGATTTGATCATTACATGTCGTATGCATGTATCAAAATATCACACTGTGCCCTGTAAATATATACCATGATGTGTCAATTAAAAAGAAAAAGATAAAAAAGAAACGTTTGTTCAGAAAACATCGTAATAGCAGTCATTGTTTATTTGCTACCTCCTGCCTGCTAGGACCCCTCCATATGCATATCGCTCTGCTAATCATCTGCAAGGTGGCTGTTATGTTGCCCATTTCGCTACTGGGAAATCTGAGTCTCAAAGAGGCTAATTTGCCTGTGATCAAATAGTAACTGCACAATTAATGCCTGTGCTTTGGTTGATAACTGTTCTTCCACTTTGCTAGATAAAGTTTTGAAAAGTTACCTAAGACTGTGACGTTTCTAACTTAAAACGTGGTCTGGTGGACAGTTTACATTAAATAGCAAGCTAAATAAGCACTTAGTCTTCACTGTAGAGGAAGGAAGATAATTGCAACCAAAAATTCATGCTGCTTCATCCATAGAGCTGACAGACGGCTGCTCAGCCAGGGACACATTGCCCAGTCTCCATACATCCAAGTGCGACCGTGAGACTAGGTCTCTCTAATGGAACAGAAGCAAAAGTGATGTTTTTTCTTCCAATCCAGGGTGTTTAAAAAGTGGGTGTGCCTTCTCCACATTGCCTAGCTGGAAGCAGAGGACTTGGAGGCCCTAAGTGAATGGTGAAGCCACAAGATAAAAGAAACCTGGGCCCCTGTTTCACTTTGAGAAACAAAGTCACTCTCTGACCAGAACATTGGACTGGTGCATCAGTGAATAATAAACTTAACTGATTGTGTTCAGCCCCTGCAATTTGAGGGTTTATATGTTATGACAGCTAGTACTACCCTAACTACTACATACAGTTTACACCAAATCTGTATTTACACAGAAAAAGCAAAATGGAAGATTGTAACAAGTACCTGAATAGTTGGAATCCAAAATGCCTTTTTTATTTTCTCTCTGTTTATTCAAGGAGATAGCAGATTATTTAGGGCCTTGAGTTTTTCTTTTATTTTTCCTGCATTGCTTGTGTCACAGATTAAAAAAGAGGAGTATTCAAAGTCATAAAACAGGAAGAAACAAATTTATTCATTCCACAGTATTTTCCCGTACATGCCAGGCACCTGGGTCTGAGAATGTGGTCTGATCTCATCTTCATGTGGCTTGCAGTCTACGAGTATTAAGTACAGTTGATAGCATTCAGCTGACTTCCAGCCATCAAACTTCTTGGGAGAAGCCAGGCTACTTGAATGTGGACTAGATAACTACAATAAAACTAAAGCTTACAAATCCAACAGAAAGCTATGTTTCTTCCCCCTGCTAAATGACTAGAGAAACAATAAGAATGATGACTAAGGGCAGAGACTCCAGAATCAGAACAACCCGAGTACAAATGCTGACTCTCCCACTTTCTAGCTGTGTTATCTTGGTCAACTTCCTCTTTGTTTCTCAGTTTTCTCAGCTTTAAGATGGGGGCATTAGTAATACCTGTCTCATAAGGGTTTTTTTGTTGTTAAGGATTAGATGAGTTAATTTAAAAAAAATTAAAGAAAGCACAAGATCAGCAAGATACGAGTAGTAACACCCAATAAATGTAGGCTATTTGTTTGTTTGTTTTGTTTTGTTTTGTTTTTTTGCAACTTGCCCACTGATATTCCATTCTGTGTGTAAAAGGATATAAGAGAAGGCCTTTCCATGGGGGTTGATGGGTGATATCAGGAAACAGAAGTATAAATAGAATCAGTGGATATTTACAAGGGTCAACAGAAATAGCCCAGATGGAATTTTAGTTTTAGTTTATCTCATGCATTTGATGGTTGAGAGGGCCCGTTGAGCCTGTTGGGAAGAGTGTCAGTTTGGGGAGCCACCTCAGTGGGTAACCGATGGAGCAGGAGATGACCGATGACACTCCCCCACACTGACATTCTTGATTCCTTTTGGAGATGTCAGGCTTCGTTCCTTGCACATTCCTTCTTCCCTTCCTCCTGCACTTGTGAATGGGATGGAGCACGTGGACAGCTGGCAGCAGTCCCATTTGCCTTGTTTTCTCTGTTCTAAACCCTGTACTGAAAAATAAGATAGCTTGTTCCTGGGGAATAAAACAGCAGGGATTCGCTGGAAGTTTCTGTTATCAAAAAAAGAAACTGAACGGTGATAAATCCGTGTCAACAGATAAGGCACTGGCAGGACTCCAGAGCAGAAACAACACCGTGCCACCCTGGAAAGAGTGGCTGCCAGAAAGTCGCAAGAGTAAAAATGTCATGTGCAGGAACGTGCTGGGGTCAGGTGAGAGAAAAACTCTAATTGGCTACAATGGAAGAGGCTTAGGGTTTTACTGAGGTTAAATAGGGTTCTGGGCAGGTTGGGGTCCTTTCTCTCGCTGAATAATACACACATTCCTTTCCCTTCGTGATTCTCAGGGTTTCATGTCTCTTGGCCTTTGCACATACTATACCCAATTCCTGGGACACCTCATTTCCTGGCCTCCAGATGACAAACTTCTACCATCTCAGAGACCTGACTGAGGACGTCACCTCTCCCCTGATCCTGGGCTGGGCAGAACTGAAGGCTCAGTTCTCTGTCCCCAGAGCACTCGGTTCCTGGGTCTATTATAGCACTTACCACATGGTATTACAATTACTCAATTGTGTGCCCAGCTTCCTGCAGTTGCCTGGAAGCTCCGGAATGGCAAGGTCTAGAACAGCACTATCCAGTACAAATATAATGCAAGCCACATAAGTAATTTTAGCTTTTCTGTCAGCCATGTTAAAAACCAGTCAAAAGCAAGAGAAATTAACTTTAATAATATTCGGAATAGTAATAATAAATATATTACTATATTACTATAAAATAAATAGTAATAATAAAATATTTGGAATAGTATCATTTCAATATGTAATTAATATAAACAACTCACTGATAAAATATTTTACCTTTTCTGCACTCAATCTTCAAAACTCATCATGCATTTCATACTTA
>NW_016811898.1:3245855-3249415 GCF_001698545.2 Rhinopithecus bieti
GGATGGATGGATGGATGGATGGATGAATTTATTTGATACCTTTACTTTCTCCCTAGTTTACCATTCAATTTCCTATTCGGGAAATGCATAACCCAGAAAAGAAAGTGAGAATGAACTTAAGAAAAAAAGTGAATTCACAGAAATCTTCCTTGGACTCCAATTTGCCTGTTTGCCACATTGGACAAAGTTCATACAAACCAAAATTCTACTTTCCGATCCACACAGTTCAGCAACCCAGTACCTTCAACTCTGCTCAGATGTCACCCTCTCCATGGGGCCTTTCCTGACCAGCCTGTCTACCACTGCAGCCCACCTTCTCCACCTCCCATTCTGCTACTGGCACTGCTTTCCTTCCCTGGATACTTTATTCTTCACCATTGCATTTACCATCATATAATACATTATAAAATTTCCTTATTTGTTGTGTTTGTCCCCACATAGCAGGAGTCTTCGTTGGTATTATTCACACATGAATCCCTAGTGCCTGCTATATAGTAGGTGCTCAATAATTATGTAATGAATGAATGGGTGGATGAATGGTTTGAGTTCTAGCAGCTCTTCCACCATTCAGCTCTGTGACCCCAGGAAGTAACAGAACCTCAATCCCTCCATATGTAAAATAGATAGAGTCATAATACTTAGTTCGTAGGACTGACAGGATACAATCCTACAGAGTTAATGCTTACCTTGTAGAACTACGAAAATGTCTACGAAGTGTTCAACATAGTACTATATAGGCATGTGGTAAACACAGACAAAATAGTAGCTGCTATTATTATTGTTTAAATAATATTATTATTAGATTTATTCTATCAGGTCTATAGCAAGCATGTAAAACAATTACCATTTCCCAAGTAATTATGTCCCAAACAAACAAACAAAAAAACTAGGTCAGGTAAAAATAGCCATGGGACCAAGATTTCCTATATAACTGCCTACTTTTATCTGTGCTGTGTTTCTGTGTATTCTTTTAAGTCTGGGAAACAGGTCTATCAGACCCACCCTGCCAAGACCCAGGGTGGCTCAGTGTCAGGCCCTACGTCCATTCTGTTTACTGTCACCAGGGACTAAGGCTCTAAAAGCAGGCACGAGAGGGAAGGCATTCCAGGCGGGTCACCAGCCCGCCCGTGACGACAGAAGCTCCCGGCCCACCTGCTCTGGGACACTCACACAAGCCTTAGATGGTCTGGGGCCTGGCAGCTTGCCCAGTAGAGCCAGCCTGCCCGGCAGCTGGCTAACTGGCAAGTGATGCATTAGCTGCCTTCCTGGCAGACAAGCCACGTGCCCTAGATTCCTCTCAAGGGCCTGCTTCTCCTGCTCCTCCCAGTCTCATCCTTTGAAACCCTTAATTTAATAGGCACATTTCCAGTCTGCCAACCCCTTCATGATGCTCTTAATTCACCTGTTCAGTCATTCATTCAACAGATGTTAATTGAGCATCTATGATGGTGCAGTCATTCTGCAGACAAAGAGTAATACGTTTATTACTGGTCCTCTGCCCTCAAGGAGTTTCTAATACCTCCCATCAGCATGATGCTTTATAGTTTACAAAACACTTTCCCACAAGTGGTCTTTTTTAATTCTCAAAATGATACTTTGCTTGGGATTAGATATTTTATTTCCCCATTTTCATGGGATATGCTAAGAGATCGAGAGGCTACCCTATGGTCTCACAACTTACAAACTCAGGTAATTTGGCTACACAGTAGCTAATATCTAAGCAACAAAAACTTCTCCAAGAAAGGGGGAAGAAATCACATCTCACCAACAGTTGTTATACAAAAGTCACAAAAAGTCAGCTCCTTGAGAGATAAAGTCTATTTGATTGTATATCTAATGGCTCCAAAAAGAAATTGCATGTTTTGCATGGTGAGGAGAGAGACTGATTTCCTCTATGACAGAACCAGGGACAACTGGGAAACTTCCAGGAATTTGGATTGAGCACCTCACCAGATCTAGGATCTATCTGTCCCTGGGCTCTCCCATACAGATGCCCGACTCAGGACTCTTGAAACATCTGAACTCAAAACCCTGACTGCCCAAATTAACTGGATGTGGACAGATGCTGGAAACATGCACACAGGTATGAACAACACCTTTTTCCCCCAGAAGCACCATTTCCAGCATCCCCATCTTTAAACCTGAAGTTCTCCAGGGGAAGCATCAGGTACCTTTATAAGAAAAAGCATCTTCCCACAGCTCCACCAAGTGGCTGGGTCTGCCCACTGAAAACTTCTCCAGGAAATGGAGAAGAAATCTAGTTCACTCACGTCCGTGCAAGCCAAGGCACAAAATAACGACTAGGGCCAAGAAAGAGAAGTTGGCCAAATGAAAATGGGGTGGAGAAATTCTGGGGAGACAAGGAGGCATGGATATCATCAGGGCAGGGAGAAGGAAGGCGGTTGAAGCTCTTTAGCAAAAGGTAATTTGGCAAAAATGTATAGACTCAGAGCTAGAAGTAGCCAACACTTCCCTTCTAATAGATAAGAGAACTGAAACCCAGAGACGTTCATGCTCTCATCATCTGGTAGAAGGGCAATGGTGGATCCTGTGCAAAACACGTTACTGGTGTGATCTTATTTAATCCATGTGAGTCTAAGGCGGAGGTATTACTACTTCCCAATTTTACAGACAGAGATAGGGCAAGGGCCAGCATGCTATGGCCCCCTGCCTGTTTTTGTGCCATACATAAGCTAAGAATGGTTTTCACACTTTTGAGTTGCTTTTGAAAATCAAATAAGAATATTTCATGATTCATGAAAAGTATATGAAATTCAGATTTCAGGGCCATAAATAGAGATTTATTTGAACACAGTAACATCCATTTCTTTATGTACATCTATGGCTGCTTTTGAACTAGAAGGGCAGAATTGAGTAGTTTCAACAGAGATCATATGGCCATCAAAGCCTAAAATATTTACTATCTGGCTGTCTACAGAAAAAGATACCAGTTCCTAGAATAAAGGCTCAAAGAAGTCAAGGAACCCAAGAAGAAGTGATACAATGGAAAGAGATCAGAAGAATGGGAAGGAGTTAGAAGGCCAGGTCTGTCACTAACTGATCTGTAAGACCAGGGATAACAATAACATGTCCTACTGGGTTTGTTGGATGGATGGATGGATTAAAAAGTTTAAACATGCAAATACTCTGTCAGCTGCAAAGGGCTCTATATGTTGTGTCTATTGTTATTTATCAAACTGGAGCCAGCTTATAGTCTCAATTTCCCAACATTTCCCATCACATCACACAATCTCTCCTGGCCTTAGTTTCCCCATCTAGAAAATGGGGATAATGATACCCTTCTACGTAGAGACATCATCAAAATGGGGAAAAAAAAAAAAAAAAAAAAAGCATGTTTGTGAAAGCCACTTCTGAAATAATCTGTAGATACTTCGTTTCAGGGTCCCGATCTCCTTTTTAAAATGAAACTGAATGCCATGAGTTTTCAGCCTCCAAGGTAGAATATTTGTGAGCCAGAGAAAGGACAGGACAAAGAAATCCAGCCTGGCTTCAGCTTGGAGTCCTGCTTTTTCAAAAAGAGCAGCTGCCTCACTGTTCTT
>NW_016811898.1:3249736-3264871 GCF_001698545.2 Rhinopithecus bieti
TTCGTTTCAGGGTCCCGATCTCCTTTTAAAATGAAACTGAATGCCATGAGTTTTCAGCCTCCAAGGTAGAATATTTGTGAGCCAGAGAAAGGACAGGACAAAGAAATCCAGCCTGGCTTCAGCTTGGAGTCCTGCTTTTTCAAAAAGAGCAGCTGCCTCACTGTTCTTTCAAAAGGGCAACTGATTGGATTCTCTGCACCTACATTATGCTGGAAGGGCATTTAGGGAAATTAATGTGTCCTTGGGGGATTGCTATCCAGCAGTCCCCTCCAGCCTCGCACTTCGCTCTCACCCCTGGCTTCTCATGTTACCAGCTGGCGATCTCTTCAGAGGTGGTACCAGCCACTCACAGCAGACAGACAGCAGGTGATGAGTGGACTCTAGCCATAGAGATCAATCTCTGTACTGACAGAGTGAATGAGAGGCCAGGTGGGGTGGCTTACTCCTGTAACCCCAGCACTTGTGGGAGGCTGAGGCTGGTGGATCACTTGAGGTCAGGAGTTCCAGAGCAGCCTGGCCAATTTGGTGAAACCCTGTCTCTACCAAAAATACAAAAAATTAACCGGGCATGGTGGCTTGTGCCTGTAATCCTAGCTACTTGGGAGGCTGAGTCGTGAGAATCACTTGAACCCAGGAGGTGTTAAGTTGCAGTGAGCTGAGATGGCGCCATTGCACTCCAGCCTAGCCTGGGAGACAGAGCGAGACTCCCTCTCAAAAAAAATTTTTTTAAATAATAAAAATAAATTTTAAAATAAAGAGTGGATGAGTAGTCCCTAGGGCAGTTCTAGAAGAGAAGCAAAGACCTACTGCTGAGGCAGGAGCTGGTGAGCAACCCACTCGGTCCACACCTGGCCACAGCATAGATACAGCAATTTTCCAGAGAAAATTTAAATGAACACCTTTACCTAAAAGTCCCAGTAGCTCTCACCAAAATACTTGGGTCATCGGCCTACCTGCTGGCTCGGACTTTAGTATCCAGTGTAGCCCCTTAGTATCCAGCTACATCCATCTAAAGTAAGTCCAGCCAAAGTTGAAGGGAATAAAGCACAGAGAAATTCCTATGTGAGAGAGGCTGTGTAATATGGAGAATGAAAGCTATTGTAGTCTGATCTGGGTCAAACCCCAGCTCCCACCATTTCTAGCTGTGTGACTTTAGGTAACTTGCTTAACTTCTCTGGGTCTCAGTTTCTGCATCCACAAGATGGAAAGAATGCCTAACAAATATAGTTATTTGGGGAAGATTGTATTAAAATATGCCTGGTATCTGGAAAATAATAAGGGCTCAGTTAAAGGGGAGTTGGGGCAGCAAGTTCTGCTTAGGCATCTTGGTAGCTGTTTGTCCACAAAGACTGCAGAGAACCACTTGGTGCATGTGAATGAATGAATGAACAGAGGAACTGACAAGCAAAAGAGCAAGGTGCCTCATTCTGGCTTCCTGATAACGCCCAGGAGAACCATGATGTCACATTCTTGTGTCCAATTCACAAATGAACAATGTGAGTCCCAACAGCCTACATTATCCATAGAAATCTGGAATTCGAGCCCAGGGTTTACATTTTGGCTTCCGTTTGGGCTTCTGTTTGCTCATCAGGTAAACAGGTAAAATCATCAAACCTATATTACTGAGCTGTCAAGGGCATCCATGGAGAGGAGGGGATGTGAGAACATCACATTTGTGGCTATTAAGCATAAAATCTCACTCTCCAGGTAGAAATGTCCTTTAATAAGACACAGGTTCCCTGTTTGGCTTTAGCCAAAAGGATGAAATTCTAATTATGGAATTTGAGGCATAGTCAGATGAGCTTGACAAGTGTCAATGCAGATGAAATGGGAACTTCCCATCACCTTTGCAAATAAGTGGTATATGGCGGTGTGGCCAGGGGTGACCTTGTCCTCTGAAGGTGTTATCCTGAATTTGTAGAGTCCAGCCTCGACTGTGGCTCTGGCCCCTGAGAGAAACCTGCAGGCAACAGAGCTGCAGAAGACACTGGCATACTCCACAAATCCATCCTTGTTCCTTCAGCAGAAGCATCTGGCATAGTTCCCATTTATGAGCACCCACCAAACTTTCAGGGATCTAAGGTTACAGTGAGCTGTGCTTCATGCACTCCACTGGCTCTGTCATAGGTAGAAACCCATCAGAGGAAGCCTTTTCAAATTATACACACACACATACATGCACACACACACACATACACAGAATTAGGAGTATTTAATAATAAAAGAATCATCTAATATAAAATTATCTAAACTGTCTCGACTAAACCTTCCCATTAATGCACACACATAAATTCTTTTGCGATAAAAGGCCTTATCTCTTGGCTCAAATTCCAAATTTCTATTGATAATGTAGGCTGCTGGGACTCACGTTGTTCATCTGTAAATTGGACACAAAGAATGTGATATCATGGTTCTCCTGGGTATTACTAGGAAGCCAGAATGTCCAAGGAGGTACCCGTAGGAATCACTTACCTGTAGGAATGAATGGTGTGTCACCTCAGCCTTCATCTCAGCCTTCACCATAGGTTGGATCTAGGAGAAGAGTTCTTATCAGAGCATGACCCAGAGCCTCTAGACAAAGAGCTCCACAAGTTACTTAGGAAGTGGGAAAATGGAATGAGGAAGCACAGCGCAGTCCCTGCCATCTAGCCATCTGTCCTCAGGGTCCTTGGGCTTTGTCCTGAGGAACTCCCTTTTGTGATTGGTTTCTTTGGGGTGTTGCTGTTCACCCCCTTGCTCTGATTGGCTATATGTGAATAAGCAAGGCCAAATATGTTGATCCTAGATATGTTAACTAGTGCCTGCTGACTCTATTTCCCCCCCACCTATCTTTCTATTTTGTATGGATGTGTAAATTAGGCTACCTTAAAATGCTGATGATGGTCCTTGCTGGGAGACAGACAGACCTCTTGTGCTGATATATTGGTGCCAGAAGTGAGACTTCTAGTTAAAACTCACATACTCATACCCTTAACACACCCATAGTAGGTGTTCAATAAATATTCTCTTTCCTGGTTTGCTTTGCTCCCCACTTTCCCCCCTGCCTTATGGCTGAGTTCTTCTTCTTTGTCCTTCCATAGCATCATAGCTCTTTCCATTGTGTATTGGGATCCTCTATTTATCTGTTTGTTCTCCCCTGTAGACTACAAGCTCTTTGAGGGCAGTGTTGGGATCTCTTCTTTATTGTGCATCACTGGCACTATTACTGTTCTTCATATTGCTGGTGATAAGTAAATATTGAACTTAGCTGAGCCAAAGCCCAGAATTGTAACTGTGAAGGAATGAGACTTTTTAAAAAAATAAATATATCAGAATGCATACATACAAAATGAATGGTGTCCATTTCAGGGAAGTCACCATAAGAAGGGGTGCACTTGCTGTGCCCTTTTGGGGAAACAGCGTTTTTAGTGGGTGGCACATTCTTTTGAACAGCTTTAGTGAGAGTGCATTTTCCTCTCCTAATGGGAGGATTTATATGAGAATCCTTTTAGCGACAAGAAACAAAACAACTAAGTAAAAGTGCCTTAAACAATGAAAATGTGCCAGGCGCGGTGGCTCATGCCTGTAATCCGAGCACTTTGGGAGGCTGAGGTGCACCTCCTGAGGTCAGAAGTTCAAGACCAGCCTGGCCAACATGGTGAAACCCCATCTCTACTAAAAATACAAAAATTAGCTGGGTATGGTGGCACACGCCTGTAATCCCAGCTGCTCAGGAGGCTGAGGCAGGATAATCGCTTGAACCCAGGAGGCAGAGGTTGCAGTGAGCTGAGATCACACCATTGCACTCCAGCCTGGGCGACAGAGCGAGACTGTATCAAAAAAAAAAAAAAAAAAAAAAAAAAAAAAAACAGTGAAAATGTTATTATCTCACACAAGACGACTGGGGTTAATGGTTCCAAGGTTGGCTCAGTAGCTCGACAAAGTCATCAAAGATCCAGGCTCTTTCTGTTCTTCTCTACCATTTAGCTTTCTAAAATCCACTGGGTTGTGACCCAATAATCACAGATGGGTGCCTTTGTTCCGGATATCAGACTCTCATACTATTATTTTTGAAGGAAGTAAGAAGGAATGAAGTGGAGGCTCAGCCAGGGGAAAAGAGCAACTCCCTTCATGTGTCTTTCTCTCCTTTTATGACAGATGGAAATACCTCCCTAAACACCCCGTCACCTAGCTACCCTTAGCTGCAAAGCAGGCTGAGTACCTGGCACATTCAGTCTCTGAAGCGAAAGACAGGGAGAGAAGGAAGATGGAGGATGGCTGCTAGGAGGCAACCAAGAAGGGTTCTAAGAGATTTGATTTCTGATAAAAGCCAAAAGTCAGTTGGAATCTGAGCTCTAACCTCAAGGTGGGACCATAAATCATGATAACATGTTCAACACTAACTATACGCCAGATTAGTAGTAAGTCCTCAGCATATGTTGTCTTAATCTTCCCGACACCCTTGAGGTAGCCACTATTGTTAGTCCCATTTTATCATTGAGGAAACTGACACCAGAAAGGTGAAATTACTCTCCCCAGGGCACACAAATAATAAATGGCAAAGCCCTGCCAACTCCAATATAAGGCTTTTAATTCCAAAACTAGACTGAAAACTATTCATAAGAAGGTTTCATGGCTTATAAAACTGAGGGAGGCTGAGGTGAACAGTTAAATTGTGCTTTCCATTTTCACCTGCACCAACCAGGTTATTTGATCCTCAGAACAATTTGTAGGAAATATTATACTGCAGGAGGATTTTCAGTTGGCCCACACCATTTAGCCACACCATTTAATCTGCTTCTCCCTTTCTTCGGTAGTAGCAGAACTCCCAATTTTTAACAGAGATTATGGCCACCCAGAATAGAGACCTTCCTTATATGTAACTAAGTTCTCTTATACATGTAACTAAGTTCTATTATAAACAAAAAGATCTGGCCAACTTCTGAGTCATGCCCTTAAAGAGAATGGCCTTCCCTCTCTTTTCCCCTTCCCCTATCTTGCTACCTGGCAGGTGAATCTGATGGAGAACCATGGAGAACCATAATGAACATCAGAGATGAGGGTGAAAGCCTAGGGATGGTAGACATCAAAATAAGACTCCACCATCAGTACAACCCAGTGTGCTGGCATTGTGGCTTTAATCTCTCAATCCTACATTTCTTATCACTGGACTGTTATAAGAGGAATATACTTCCTATTTAAACCACTTTATTTGAAGTCTCTGTTAAACCAGTGAACTTGTGTTCTAAGATTCCCTACAGATAAAATTTGGGATAACTACCCAGGCTACAGCAGTGCCCTTGCCCTCCCACTTCACCAGTAAGTATGAGCTCCCCTAATTAAATATGTGCCCCCAACCTTGACCTGATGGCCACCAGAGTGAACAATTAACCCAAAATGGGTCAGAGTCCTTTTTCTACATCTATTTGCAATGAGGATTAAGTGATTCTAGTTTGGTCTGAGCTGATGACTTGAGTAGAGGTGATGTAAGCTCCAGAGCTGTGGACCAAGAAGCAGAAAAAGTCAGTCTATAATCAGAGATTGAAGCAGATGAGCAGAGAGAAACTGTATGGTCCCCAATGGCTTTTACAACCCTGATCCCAGTCTTAGCCAAAGGTTCAGCTGCATCTCTTTCCTTAAATTCTGCAAACCATCTCTATATTTTTACAGTAAATCGCCCACTTTGAGCTTCCCTAGCTCAAATAGGTGTTTCTTACACTTGCAAGCAGAGTTGCAAATAATATCATGAGACTCAGTAAAGCCAAGCAAGTGGCAGGACCAAGCCACAGTCTCAGCTTCTGTCATTCTGTGTCCAGGAGTCTCCCCTCAGTAGACATACTTCACAGCTTAACGGGGAAAGTTGGTCTCACCTCTTTTCTTTTTCAATGGACACATCTGGGAAAGACAGGATTCAGGAAACCAAGCTCCTAAATTCCAATCTGGCCTAGGCCCCCTAAGTTCCACCTAATACTTGAAATAGAAGTTGAGTCTCCGCCATCTCATTTCTTTTCAGAAGGCCCAAATGTATCTCTGGACCTTTTGTAATTATAGTCCTGCATCAATTAATGATGGGGTACATTCCAGGAAATTCATCATTTGGTAATTTCCTTGTGTGAACATCAGAGTATGCTTACATAAACCTAGATGGTGTCGGCTACTCCAAACCAAGGCTATATGGTAGAGCAGGGGTGTTCAATCTTTCAGCTTCTCTAGGCCACATTGGAGGAAAAATTGTCTTTGGCCACACATAAAATACAATACACTAACACTAACGATAGCTGATGAGCTACAAAAAAAGAAAAAAAAAAAAAAAAATTGCAAAACAAAATCTCATAATGTTTTAAGAAAGTTTTTACATTTGTGTTGGGCAGTATTCAAAGCCATCCTGGGCCACATGCAGCCCATGGGCCACGAGTTGACAAGCTTGTGTAGAGTCTATTGCTCCTAGATTACAAACCTGTATAGCACGTAACTGTACTGAATACTGTAGGCAATTGTAACACAATGGGAAGTATTCTTGTATCTAAATATATCTAAACATAAAGAAGGTATAGTAAAAATACAGTATATAAGATTAGAAAATGGTACCCCTGTACAGGGCACTTCCCATGAGTGGAGCAGGACTGGAAGTTGCTTTGGGTGAGTCACTTACCCACACCATTTAATCTGCTTCTCCCTTTCTTCGGTAGTAGCAGAACTCCCAATTTTTAACAGAGATTATGGCCACCCAGAATAGAGACCTTCCTTATATGTAACTAAGTTCTCTTACACATGTAACTAAGTTCTATGTAACTGGAAGTTGCTTTGAGTGAGTGGTGAGTGAAGGTGAAAGTTGAGAACAGTACTGGACATGACTGTAGACTTTAGAAATACTGTACACTTAAGCTACACTAAATTTATTTTAAAATGTTTTCTTTCTTCAATCAATGATCCTTGATAATAAAGTTTACTGTAACCTTTTACTTTATAGACTTTTAATGTTTTCAACTTTATGACTCATGTAATAACACTTAGCTTAAAATACAAACATTGTGCAACTGTATATAACTACTTTCTTTCTTTATATCCTTATTCTATAAGCTTTTCCATTTTTTAAATTTTTTATTTTTATTTTTTAAACTTTTTTTGCTAAAAACTATACAAACACACACATTGACCTAGTCCTACACAGTCAGGATAATCAGTATCACCACCTTCCACCTCCACATCTTGCCCCACTGGAAGGACTTCAGGGGTAATAACATACATGGGGCAGTCATCTCTTACGATAACAGTGCCTTCTTCTGGAATGACCTCCCTGGAGCTGTTTTACAGTTAACTTCTTCTTTTTATAAGTAGAAGGAGTGTACTCTAAAATGACAACAAAAAGTACAGTATACTAAATGTGTGCACCCATAACATCGTCATTTATTATCATTATTAAGCATTATCTACTGTGCATCCTTGTATGTGCCGGACTTCTATATGACTGGCAGCACAGTGCTTTGTTCACACCAGCATCACCACAGATATGTGAGTAATGCATTGCACTGCAACAACTCCTGGATGAGTTAAAGTTCACATCTTATTCAAGTCACCCCCACACTTAAAACTCTTCAATGTCTTCCATTTCTTTGGTGTTAAAGTTCACAGGCCTTGACCACGGGACCCATCCTTCTTAGCCTGTCCCCTGCCTACTCTCCATCTATCTTCGAGTCCATGGTGATGCTCCAGCAGCCCTGACAGCCTGCACCTTCTCTCCTTGCCTCTCTGACTTCGTTCATGCCCTTTTCTCATTTAACGGTCAAGGAACATGCCAATTATTCACCTTTAGTATTAGGTTGGTGCAAAAGTAATGCAGTTTTTGCCATTAAAAATAATCTTTGCCATTAGAAGTTATCTTTTCCTGTGGCAACAACCAACGTCCGAAATCTCAGGGGTTTATGATAAGAAATTATTTCTCAAATGTGGGTTCACCAGTCTTCTGTGGCTCTGCTGGGTGTAGCTGGGTTTAGCTCCAGTTCAAGTGTGAACTTTTTGTCTACAAATTGGAGGACCCAGCCTGGAAGAGAAGCCACTCTCTGGGGCATGTTGATCTCATGATGGAGGCAGATGCTCAAGAGGTCAAACCAACCACAAGAGCACATGTCAAGCTTCTGACCAGATCTGGTGTAAGTCAACTCTGTTCCATCACATTGCCAAGGGCAAGTCACATTAGGGGGCCAAAGACCAATGAGGCAAGAGTGTGTACCCCTTACACTGCAAAGTGGGAAGGACAGTGAGTATCTGAAATGCAATAACACAATCTACTGCACTTCTGTTTCCATGGGATCACCATTCAGGAGAGAACAATATTAAGAGATTGCTTCCTCTCTCAACAATCTCTCACTATCCAAGTGGGAAGATGGAAGAGGGAACTGTCCCAAATAAGGTCTCTCCCTAGAAACCTGCCTGCCTATTTTCTCCTTTCCTTGTGTCCTGTGATAAGTTCACCAGTGCAGGACTTAGCCCCCAACAAAAGGTAAGTCAGTCTATTAATAGGGCAAAGGAGCAGGAAGACCATACCAACTTCAGAGAGACCCAAGCTGAGATCCACCTTTACCAGCATAAAACTGATCCTTTCACCTCTATCTGACTCCTGTGTCCATTTCTCAGGGGTTATAGTATGAAGGAGAGGAGAACTGACTAACGTTTCACCAAACCCCCGATACTTAGAACACACTAACCTCTGTCAGGCTCTATCTGGCTAACATCTACTCATTCCTGAACAATAGTAATAAAATAATAATAATAATAATAACTAACACTCATGTAATACTTACTATGTGTTAGTCACTGTCATAAGTGTTTTTCAAATATTTGTCAATTTAAAACTTATGCAGCCTGGGCATGGTGGCTTATGTCTGTAATCTCAGTGCTTCAGGAGGCTGAGGCAGGAGAACTGCTTGAAGTCAGGAGTTCAAGACCAGCCTGGCCAACATAGCAAGACCTCTAAAAAAAAAAATTAGCCAGGCATAGTGGCACATGCCTGTAGTCCCAGCTACTCAGGAGGCTGAGGAGGGAAGATCCCTTGAGCCCAGGAGTTTGGGGCTACAGTGGGCTATGATTGTGCCGCTGCACTCCAGCCTGGACAACAGAGTGAGACCATGTCTCAATCATAATAGTAATAATTAATTAATTAAATTCATGTAAACACTATAAGGTAGACACTGCTATTTTTAACATCCACAAATTAAAGATGAATGAACTGAGGCACAGAGAGGTCAAGTGACTTGACCCAGGTCACATAATTAGTATCAGAGCCAGATTCCAACGTGGGCAACATGGTAGGAAACCATGCCCCGAACCACTATGCTTTACTGCCTCTAGCTCCCCTGCACACTCTCTCCCAGGCTGGATGAGTGGAGTCCTTCTCTTATTGGTGTCTACAAAACACCATACAAACTCCTATCACAGCACTGACCACTGTTACAGAGTAATCTGTTTACGAGTCTGTCTTCTCCTCTTGGCTCTGAGACTTCTTTTTTTTTTTTTTTTTTTTTTAAGAGATAGGGCCTAGCTTTGTCGCACATGCTGGAGGCCAGGGGCATCATTATAGCTCACTGTAGCCTCGAACTCCTGCCTCAAGCAATCCTTCCACCTCAGCCTCCCAAATAGCTGAGACTAGAGGGGGCACAGCACTGTGTCTGGCTATTTTTTTTTTTTTTTTTACTTTTTGTAGAGATGGGGGTCTCACTTTGTTGCCCAGGTCTCGAACTCCTGACTTCAAGTGATCCTCCTGCCTTAGCCTCCCAAACTGCTGGGATTATAGGCATGAGACACAGTGCCCAGTTGGCTCTGAGATTCTTGAGGACATGAAATGCATCTTGTTCTTACTTTATCTCTTCAGCCTAAGAAGACACTTTTCTTTATTCACTCAACATTACCTGAGCATGACTAATGGCGAACACTGTGCTAACTGCGACTTCATTATTTCTTCAATCCACATGCTCTTCCAGATGACCGCAAAGTTGTAAAGTTAGAATGGTAGACTGCAAAAAAAATGCCCTGCAATAATTCCCCTCCATGAATCAATTACCCCACTCCTTGAATCTAGGCTGGTTTTGTGACTTGCTTTGACCAATAAAATGAAGTGGAAATGATGTCCAGCCAGTTCTAAACTTGGACCTCAACAGGCCTTACCCACTTCTGCTCACTCTCTTGAGGCCCTGGGTACTACCACAGGAATAAGCCTGGGCTAGGCCAGCCCACTGGAGAATGAGAGACCATATGAAGCAGAGATAAGCCAGCCTAGCTGAGGCCATCCTAGACTAGCCTGGCCTTGGGTTACCTTGCAACTGACTGCAGACACATGAACCCAGAAGACATAAGTCCCACCTGGTCCAGATACGAGAAACAGCCAGTCAAAACACAGTCTCATGAGCTAAACAAATTGCTATTGTTATAAGCTACTAAGTTTTGGAACTGTTTGTTACCCAGCAAAAGCTAACTAATACAATGGCAACCTGGGTTTGTCCAAGGATGGTGGTGAGAGTTACAGTAACTGTGCACGGACTCTCCTAAGGATGAAGAAGTGAGACAGCAATCGGCCCACATACTGTCCTTGTCAATTAAGCCAAAGACCCCAGTTCTGCCTCTTCCCTTTTCCTCTCACTCCAAAGACTAGTCACATGGTATGCAAAATGAGAAAGGACCATGGATGGTTCAAATACCGGATAAAAATAAGCCAGACAGGCCAACAGACCCCTCGTTCCAGTCTTCAAGGGTTTTAACATACCAGCTCTTAATCCCTGAGATAAACCTTACTCTACCAGGAAGTGACTATTGTGTATCTCAGAATTAGAACCTTTCAAGGAAATGTTCAATGATACCCAGGCGTGGTGGCTCATGCCTGTAATCCTAGCACTTTGGGAGGCTGAGGAGGGTGCATCACTTGAGGTTAGGAGTTTGAGACCACCCTGGCCAACATGGCAAAACCTCGTCTCTACTAAAAATTCAAAAACTAGCTGGGCATGGTGGCGGGCAACTGTAATCCCAGCTATTCGGGAGGCTGAGGCAGGAGAATCACTTGAACTCGGGAGGCAGAGGTTGCAGTGAGCCAAGATCACACCACTGCACTCCAGCCTGGGCAATAGAGACTCTGTCAACAAAAAGAAGAAGGAGAAGGAGAAGGAGAAGGAGGAGAAGGAGAAGGAGAAGGAGAAGGAGGAGGAGGAGGAGAAGAAGAAGAAGAAGAAGGAGGAAGGAGGAGGAGGAGGAGGAGGGAGGAGAGGAAGAGGAGGGAGGGGGGGAGGGGGAGGGGGAGGGGAGGAGGAAAGACGGATGACGACGACAAAGTGCTAGGAAAGAATCCTCATGTATTCAAAGATGAAACCAGTTCTTTTAGAAATAGTGACATGGCTCTTGAAGAGAACACGTGTGTGGTTAGTGATTAAGGACTCCAAATTTCTTGAAAAGGATGAGAACCTTCCTGTTCTCTCGCCAAGTCCTTACTCCTCTGCCCCGGCAAAGCTTTTCATTTCCACCTAATGAGCTCTGTCTCAAAAAACCAAGGGTAGCTTCTGATCTCTCCAGGAAAGAGGAGCATCTTTTTTATTGGCTTCTTCATGCTCTGCTGTAGTTATATAGCCCAAGTCAATAGCCTCAAGGTGCATTTCTCTGTTGTAACTAGGAGACAAGCCTTTCTCAGGAATAGCCTTTTGTAAGGTATTCATTGAAGAAAAATCTAGTGAACTGGCACAGTGCTAGGTCCTGAAAATAAAACAGTGAAAGGACATAGAACCTGCCCGCTGGAAGAGGAAGGGCATGAAGAGGGATGACAAAGAAGAGGAAGGGGAGAAGATCCTTATAACTACCACAGATTTTTGCTTCTTCAGTTTGTGTATTTCATTTTGGCTTAAGCTTTTGTGTATTGAGACCCTGGCACCGTGCTAGGCTCAGGGAAGAAAAGTGTGTTAAGAAAATAAACAGGATCTGCTTTCAGAAAAATAATAGTAATTATTGTTAATAACATTGCTATGATAACTTCCTTGGTTTTATTTGCTTTTACTTGTTTGTTGTCAAATCTTATAACCTTTGCTATTTTAACCATTTTTTAGTGTACAGTTCAGTGGCATCAAGTACATCCCCATTATTATGCAATCATCACCACTATCCACCTCAACAACTTTTTCATCTTCCACAACTGCAACTCCATGTCCATTAACAACTATTTTTCTACGTCCCCTTCCCCAGCCCTTGGCAACCACTGCAGAGATTTTCTGTCTCTATAGATTTGACTGCTCTCAGGCATAATAAAATAGAAACTTCAGCTGAATTAAATTTAAAGGAGTTTAATTGAGCAATGAACAATTCAAGAATTGGCAGTCCCCAGAATCACAGCAGATTCAGAGACTCCGACACAGCCACCTGGTGGAAAAAGATTTATAGACACACACAAAAAAAGGGGAAATGATGTACAGAAAATAGAAGTGAGGTACAGGACAACTGGATTGGTTACAGCTCAGTATATGCCTTATTTAAACATAGTTTGAACACTCAGCAGTGTTTGAATGGTTGAAGTGTGGCCCCTGGGATTGGCCAAGACTTCATTAGTGTTACAGTTGCATACTACTAAGTTGGATTTTCAATTTTGTCTGCCTATTAAGCTAGGTTACAGTTCATCACAAGGACTCAAATATATGGAAAATATGGAGTCTTTCTCAGGCCATACTTAGTTTGCTTTAACAGGTATATAAGTGGAATCATACAATATTTGTCCTTTTGTATCTGGATTATTTCACTGAGCATAATGTCTTCAGGGTTCATCCATGCTATAGAATTGGTAAGAATTCCCTCCCACTTTAAGACTGGATATATTCCTTTGTTGGATATACCCCATTTGTTTACCCATTCATCCTTCAGTGGATACTTGAGTTGCTTTCACATGGTGATTGCTGTGAGTAATGCTACTCCGAACATGGGTGTGCAAATCTCTCTCCAAGTTCCTGCTTTCATTTCTCTCAGGTATACACTCAGAAGTGGAATTGCTGGATCACATGGTAGTTCTATGTTTCATATTTTGAGGAGGTGCCATACTGTCTTCCACAGTGGCTGTGCCATTTTACATTCCCACCAACAGTGCACAAGGGTTCCAATGTCTCCACATCTTCACCAACACTTGTTATGTTGTGTTTTCTTTTTTAAAAATAATAATGGGTGCATGCGTTGGTGTGTGTATCTCCTTTAGGTTATAATTTGCATCTCCCTGATGATTAATAATATTGAGTATATTTCCGTGTGCTTATCGACCACTTGTATCTTCTTTGGAGAAATGTCTGTTCAAGGCCCTTGGTTTTATGTTTCCTGACCAAATTTTGCTTTCACGTTTTGTTCCAGGCACTCTAGCGCCACAGATGCCTTATTGGATTTAACCTCCCTACAAGAAAATGAGGGGGTTATTGTCTTTATTTTACAGGTAAGGAAACTGAGGCTTTTTTCGTGGCTTGCCCCAGGGCCACCTCAGAAGGGGCAGAGAGGGATTTGAGGCAGGCCTGGCTGACCCCACTAAGTCACACTGCAGTTCAGGTGGAGAAGACCTGCAGAAGGGAGTGGGAGGGGAAACCCAGTATCCACTTGCCCCCATGGGACTTGTCTTTGGGTCCCACATATCCCCTTTGGTGCCTTTTGCTGCAGTTTCCTACCCCTCTTTCTTCCTTCCCTTCCCTTTTCTTTCCTTTCTGGGTCTGGACTAAGTAAGTATCTCCTTCTTGCCCGCCAGGAGGTGATAAATTCTTAGTACCCCAGTGAGAATCACTCCCTCCCATTTTCAAAGGAATGAACTGGAAGAAAAAGTCCCCAGAACGATCCCCTAGAAGGTCACCCCTGGGTATCTGACTGAGAACCTGAATCTAACCTGGGGCAAGCAGACCCGAGAGCCACCCCCATAACCTGGTGAATGGCAAATTTTTTTTTTTAGCTAGGAAGTGTTACCCAACTATTCACTAGTTCTTCATAAAAATGAATTGTTGGGAACTCACCACAGCGTGGCAAAGTGGCTGTGGCCAGACTGCCTCTCTAGATTCCTCCTCTCTGGGCAGGGCATCTCTGAAAGAAAGCAGCAGTCCCACTCAGGGGCTTACAGATAAAACTCCCATCTCCCTGGGACAGAGTACCTGGGGGAAGGCAGCTGTGGGCATGGGCACAGTTTCAGCGGACGTAAATGTCCCTGCCTGCCTGCTCTGAAGAGAGCAGTGGATCTCCCAGCACAGCTCTGTTAAGGTATATAAGTGGAATCCTCCTCAAGTGGGTCCCTGTCCCCCGTGCCTCCTGACTAGGTGACACCTCCCAGCAGGGGTCGACAGACCCTCATACAGGAGAGCTCCGGCTGGCATCAGGTGGGTGCCCCCTCTAGGATGAAGCTACCAGAGGAAGGAGCAGACAACAATCTTTGCTGTTCTGAAGCCTCCGTGGGTTATACCTAGGTAAACAGGGTCTGGAGTGGACCTCCAGCAAATTCCACCAGACCTGCAGAAGAAGGGCCTGACTGTGAGAAGAAAAAAATAACAAACAGAAAGCAATAACACCAACATCAACAAAAAGTACCCCACACAAAACCCCATCCAAAGGTCATCATCAAAGATCAAAGGTATATAAATCCACGAAGATGGGGAAAACCAGCCCAAAATGCTGAAAATTTCAAAACCAGGAAGCCTCTTCCCCTCCAAATGATCACAACTCCTCTCCAGCAAGGGCACATAACTGGAAGAAGAATGAGTTTGACGAATTGACAGAAGTAGGTTTCAGAAGGTGGGTAATAACAAACTCCTCTGAGCTAAAGGAGCAGTTCTAACCCAATGGAAGGAAGCTAAGAACCTTGATAAAAGGTTACAAGAGCTGCTAACTAGAATAACCGGTTTAGAGAAGAACATAAATGACCTGATAGAGCCGAAAAACACAGCACAAGAACGTTGTGAAGCATACACAAGTATCAATAGCCAAATCGATCAAGCGGAAGAAAGGATATCAGAGATTGAAGATCAACTTAATGAAATAAGGTGTAAAAACAAGATTAGAGAAAAAAGAATGAAAAGAAACTAACAAAGCCTCCAAGAAATATGGGACTACGTGAAAAGACCAAACCTATGATTGATTGGTGTACTTGAAAGTGACAGGGAAAATGGAACTAAGTTGGAAAAC
>NW_016811898.1:3265353-3283419 GCF_001698545.2 Rhinopithecus bieti
CCGCGCCCGGCCTCAACATTCTTAAATAAAAGAATTTTCAACACAGAATTTCATATCCAGTCAAACTAAGGTTCATAAGAGAAGGAGAAATAAAATCCTCTACAGAAACGCAAATTTGGAGGGATTTTGTCACCACCAGGCCTGCCTTACAAGAGCTCATGAAGGAAGCACTAAATACGGAAAGGAAAAATCAGTACCAGCAACTGCAAAAACACACCAAAATATAAAGACCAATGACATTACGAAGAAGTTACATCAACTAATGTGCAAAATAACCAGCTAGCATCATGATGACAGGATCAAATTCACACATAACAATATTAACCTTAAATGTAAATAGGCTAAATGCCCCAATTAAAAGACACAGGCTGGCAAACTGAATCAAGAGTCAAGCCCCATTGGTGTACTATATTAAGGAGACCCAACTCACATGCAAAGACATACATAGGCTAAAAATAAAGGGATGGAGGAATATTTACCAAGCAAATAGGAAGAAAAAAAAAAAGCAGGGGTTGCAATCCTATTCTCTGATAAAACAGACTTTAAACCAACAAAGATCAAAAGAGACAAAGAAGTGTATTACAGTAAAGGCATAAATGCAACAAGAAGAGCTAACTATCCTAAATATGCTCCCAATGCAGGAGCACATAGATTCATAAAACAAGTTCTTAGAGACCTACAAAGAGACTTAGACTCCCATGCAATAATAGTGGGAGACTTCAACACCCCACTGTCAATGTTAGACAGATCAGTGAGACAGAAAATAAACAAGGACATTCAAGACTTGAACTCAGCTCTGGACCAAACAGACCTAATAGACATCTACAGAACTCTCCACCCCAAATCAACAGAATATACATTATTCTCAGCACCACATAGCACTTATTCTAAAATTGACCACATAATTGGAAATAAAACACTCCTCAGCAAATGTAAAAGAACAGATATCATAACAAACAGTCTCTCAGACCACAGTGCAATCAAATTAGAACGCTGGATTAAGAAAGTCACTCAAAACTGCGCAACTACATGAAAAATGAGCAACCTACTCCTGAATGACTACTGGGTAAATAATGCAATTAAGGCAGAAATAAAGAAGTTCTTTGAAACCAATGAGAACAAAGAGACAACATACCAGAATCTCTGGGACACAGCTAACGCAGTGTTAAGAGAGAAATTTATGCACTAAATGCTCACATCAGAAAGTAGGAAAGATCTAAAAGCGGCACCCTAACATCACAATTAAAAGAACTAGAGAAGCAAGAGCAAACAAATTCAAAAGCTAGCAGAAGACAAGAAAGAACTAAGATCAGAGCAAAACTGAAGGAAATAGAGACATGAAAACCCCTTCAAAAAATCAATGAATCCAGGAGCTGGTTGTTTGAAAAGATTAACAAAATAGATCACTAGCCAGACTAATAAACAAGAAAAGAGAGAAGAATCAAATAGAGACAATAGAAAATGATAAAGGGGATATCACCACTGATCCCACAGAAATAAAAACTACCATCAGAGAATAGTATAAACACCTCTGTGTGAATAAACTAGAAAATCTAGAAGAAATGGATAAATTCCTGGACACATATGCCCTCCCAAGACTAAACCAGGAAGAAGTCAAATCCCTGAATAGGCTGATCATAAGTTCTGAAATTGAGGCAGTAATTAATATCCTACGAACCAAAAAAAAAAGCCCAGGACCAGACAGATTCACAGCTGAATTCTACGAGAGTTACAAAGAGGAGCTGTTACCATTCCTTTTGAAACTATTTCAAGCAATAGAAAAACAGGAACTCCTCCCTAACTCATTTTATGAGGCCGGCATCATCCTGATACCAAAATCTGGCAGAGACACAACAAAAAAAGAGAATTTCAGGCCAATATCCCTGATGAACACCAATGCGAAAATCCTCAATAAAATACTGGTAAACCGAATCCAGTAGCACATCAAAAAGCTTATCCACCATGATCAAGTTGGCTTCATCCCTGGGATGCAATCCTGGTTCAACATATGCAAATCAATAAATGTAATCCATCACATAAACAGAACCAATGACAAAAACCACAGGATTATCTCAATAGGTCCAGAAAAGGCCTTCAATAAAATTCAACACCCCTTCATGCTAAAAACTCTCAATAAACTAGGTGTTGATGGAACATATCTCAAAATAATAAGAGATATTTATAACAAAATCATAGCCAATATCACTCTGAATTAGCAAAAGCTGGAATTATTCCCTTTGAAAACCGGCACAAGACAAGGATGTTCTCTCTCACCACTCCTATTCAACATAGTATTGGAAGTTCTGGCCAGGGCAATCAAGCAAGAGAAAAAAATAAACCATATTCAAATAGGAAGAAAAGAAGTGAAATTGTCTCTGTTTGCAGATGACATGATTGTATATTTAGAAAACCCCATCATCTCAGCCCCAAAAGATCTTAAGCTGAGAAGCAAATTCAGCAGTCTCAGGATACAAAATCAATGTGGAAAAATCACAAACATTCCTATACACCAATAATAAGACAAACAGAGAGCCAAATCATGAGAACTCCCATTCACAATTGCTACAAAGAGAATAAAATACCTAGGAATATAACTTACAAGGGACATGAATGACCTCTTCAAGAAGAACTATGAACCACTGCTCAAGGAAATAAGAGAGGACACAAACAAAAGGAAAAAAAAAATGTTATGCTCATGGATAGGAGGAATTAATATCATGAAAATGGTCATACTAACCAAAGTAATTTATAGATTCAATGCTATTCCCATCAAGCTACCATTTACTTTCTTCACAGAATTAGGAAAAAACTACTTTAAATTTCATACAAAACCATAAAAAAGCCCATATAGCCAAGACAATTCTAGGCAAAAAGAACAAAGCTCAAGGCATCATGCTACCTGACTTCAAACTGTACTACAAAGCTACAGTAACCAAAACAGCATGGCACTGGTACCAAAACAGATATATAGACCAATGAAACAGAATAGAGGGCTCAGAAATAACACCACAGATCTACAACGATCTGATTTTGACAAACCTGACAAAACAAGCAATGGGGAAAGGATTCCCTATTTAATAAATGGTGTTGGGAAAACTGGCTAGCCATATGCAGAAAACAGAAACTGAACCCCTTCCTTACACCTTATACAAAAAATAACTCAAGATGGATTAAAGACTTAAACGTAAAACCTAAAACCATAAAAACTCTAGAAGAAAACCTAAGCAATATCATTCAGGACATAGGCATGGGCAAACACTTCATGACTGAAACACCAAAAGTAATTGCAACAAAAGCCAAAATTGACAAATGGGATCTAATCAAACTAAAGAGCTTCTACACAGCAAGAGAAACTATCATCAGAGTGAATAGGCAACCTATAGAATGGGAGAACATTTTTGCAATCTATCCATCTGACAAATTTCTAATATCCAGAATCTACGAGGAACTTAAACAAATTTACAAGAAAACAACAACACCATCAAAAGGTGGAGGAAGGATATGAACAAACACTTCTCAAAAAAAGACATTTATGTGGCCAACAAAAATATGAAAAAAAAGCTCATCATTGCTGGTCATTAAAGAAATGTAAATCAAACCCAAAATGAGATACCATCTCAGCCAGTGAGAATGGTGATCATTAAAAAGTCAGGAAACAACAGATGCTGGAGAAGGTACGGAGAAATAGGAATTCTTTTACACTGTTGGTGGGAGTGTAAATTAGTTCAATCATTGTGGAGGACAGTGTGGTGATTCCTCAAGGATCTAGAACCAGAAATACTATTTGAACCAGCAATCCCATTACTGGGTATATACCCAAAGGATTATAAATCATTTCACTATAAAGACATATGTACACATACTGCAGCACTGTTCACAATAGCAAAGACTTGAAACCAACCCAAATGCCCATCAATGATAGACTGGATAAAGAAAATGTGACACATACACACCACAGAATACCATGCAGCCATAAAAAAAAGGATGAGTTTATGTCCTTTGCAGGGACATGAATGAAGCTGGAAACCATCATTCTCAGCAAATTAACACAGGAACAGAAAACCAAACAGCGCATGTCCTGACTCATAAGTGGAAGTTGAACAATGAGAACACATGGACACAGGGAGGGGATCATCACACACCAGGGCCTGTTGGGGAGTTAGGGGAAGGGGAGGGAGAGCATTAGGACAAATACCTAGTGTATGCTGGGCTGAAAACATAGATGACAAGTTGATGGGTGCAGCAAACCACCATGGCACATGTAAACCTATGTAACAAGCCTGCACGTTCTGCACGTGTATCCCAGAACTTAAAGTAAAATTAAAAAAAAAAAAAAAGAATTGTTGGCGAGTGTCATGGCGGCCAGTGTCGAGTTGGCAGGCGTTGCCCACGGAACTGGGGAAACTCACTAGAGCAGAGGAAGAAGTGACGCAATCTGGACAGCGAGAATTGGTGGGAATGAGCAGAAACCCTGCGTGGGTGACTGTGTCACTAGAGGCGGGCACCTGGTCAAGTCTCAGGCCAGGCCTCTGCAGTTCTAAGCAGAACTCGGAGCCGGCGTTGCCTAGGAACCCCGCCTTGTGTTATCGAATCCTGAGTGTTTTGGACTAGTCTCACCAAGGCAGGCGTTCAAGGATATTTGGTCAGATCGTCCGACAGCACTAAACCTTTCTTTTCCGAGTGGGCCAGGTCATTCACTAAAGTCGCCGCGATGTCGTCCTGGCTTGGGAGCCTCGACTCGGCTGGGGACAGTCTCTGGGTCAAGTCGAGGGCAGCCTGGCTTCCCTCACTGGCCAGATTTCAAACTTTACAAAGGTTATGCTGATGGAGGACTCAGAGGAAGTGGAAGTAGAATTACCTGATTCTAGGACAAAGGAAATTGAAGCCATTCATTCAATCTTGAGATCAAGAGAAGGAAAGGCTTAAGAAACTTTTTACTGATCTGGAAGTGAAATATGAAGCATCCGAGCTTCAAATTGAACCAGAATTCTACAAGTTGCGGAAATCAACTTCAACAAAAAGAGGTAGAAATCAGCCATCTTAAAGCCAGACAGATTGCGCTCTGGGATCAGTTGCTGAAACTGCAGTCATCTATTCAGTCAGTACCTTCGGGAGCTGGCGATGTACCAGCAACCACTGCAGCTTCATTCTTTTATGTGATTAGTTATCATTCTTCAGCTTTCCATGACGATGACATGGACTTTGTTGATATAATTTTGTTCCAACGAGAAATAAACCGACTCTCAAATGAAGTTTCAAGGTTTGAGTCTGAAGTTGGCTATTGGAGGCATATTGCTCAGACTTTGAAAGCACAAGGAACACATAGCTCTGCCCAAAGTGAAACATGCAAACTACAAAATATCATTAAGGAACTGAAACAGAACCGAAGTCAGGAAATTGATGACCATCAACATGAAATATCAGTACTGCACAAAGCACACCAACAGAAATAAGTCGACGACATCGAGAAGAATTAAGTGACTATGAAGAACGAATTGAAGAACTCATCTGTTACAACAAGATGGCTCTGGAGTTACAGAAATTGATCACTCTAAAATCTATGAGATGCAAAAAACTATCCAACTTCTACAAACAGAGAAAATGGAGTCTACCAAAAAAATTGAGGAGCTTGAGGATAAAATAAAAGATATAAATAAAAAAGTATCTTCTGCAGAAAATGGTAGAGATATTTTGAGGAGAGAATAAGAACAGCTAAAGTGGAAAAGAGATAAATAATGGAAGAATGTGAAAACTTGAAATTGGAGTGTAGTAAATTGCAGCCTTATGCTGTGAAGCAAAGTGATACTGTGACAGAAAAGAAAAGAATTATTGCACAGTGTGCCTCAGTGGAAGAAGAGTTCAGAGTACAACAAGCACTGTCTGATGCCAAAAATGAAATAATGAGATTGAGTAGTTTAAACTAGGATAACAGTCTTGCTGAAGACAATCTGAAACTTAAAATATATATATCGAAGTTTTAGAAAAAGAGAAGTCATTAGAGTCAAGAAAAGGAAGAACTTCAGATATCACTTTTAAAATCCAACAATGAATATGAAGTAATAAAAAGTACAGCTACAAGAGGCATAAGTTTGCATTCAGAATTATATGACTTAAGACTTAATTTGGAGGCAAAGGAACAAGAACTCAATTAGAGTATTAGTGAAAAGGAAATACTGATAGCTGAGATAGAAGAATTGGACAGAGACAATCAAGAAACTACAAAGCACATGATTCTGATAAAAAAGCAGCTATCAAAACAACAAAATGAAGGAGATAGCACCATCAGTAAACTGAAACAAGATCTAAATGATGAAAAAAGAGTTCATCAACTTGAAGATGATAAAATGGACATTCCTAAAGAGTTGGATGTACAGAAAGAAAAGTTAATTCAAAGTGAAGTGGCCCTAAATGATTTACATTTAACCAACCAGAAACTTGAGGACAAAGTAGAAGTTTTAGTAGCTAAGCTAAATAAATCACAAAAAAAAAATAAAATAAAATAAAAAAATAAAAAAATAAAAAAATAAAAAAAATTGTAAGCATCCAGAAGGAGAATTTGGAACTTAAGGAGCATATTAGACAAAATGAGGAAGAGCTTTCTAGAGTCAGGAATGAGTTAACTCAGTCTCTAAATCAAGACTCTAGTAGTAATTTTAAGGACAACTTACTTAAAGAGAAGCCAAAGTCAGAAACTTAAAGCAAAATCTTTCAGAATTAGAACAGCTCAATGAAAATTTAAAGAAAGTTGTTTTTGATGTCAAAATGGAAAACGAAAAGTTAGTTTCAGCATGTGAAGATGTGAGGCATCACTTGGGAAGAATATATTGCTACTAACAATCAGCTTTCTCTGGAAAAAAACACAAGTGTGGAGACTCTAAAAATGGAAAAAGGAGGGAAAGAAGCAGAATTGTGTCGGGCTGTAAAGAGGCTGTTGGAAGAAGCAAACACGTGAGAGAAAACCACTGAACTGTCAAATGCACGTAATTTGAATATCTCTGCCTTACAGCTGAAGCATGAGCATTTAATTAAACTCATTCAAAAGAAAGACATTGAAATAGCAGAACCCAAACAGAATATTGGACAAATGGATACTGATCATAAAGAAACTAAGGATATTTTGTCATCTAGTTTAGAAGAGCAAGCAATTGACACAACTTTTAAATGAGAAATTTTTATTGAAAAATTTAAAGAAGTTCAAAGCTGCAGGAGCAATTGGATAAATATTCTCAGGCCTTAAGAAAACATGAAATTTTAAGGCAGACCATATAGGAAAAGGACAGAAGTCTTGGATCCATGAAAGAAGAAAATAATCGTCTGCAAGAAGAACTGGAACGACTCAAGGAACAGCAGAGTTGAACTACACCTGTGACTGATCCTAAAACTCTTGACAGTATTACTGAACTAGAATCTGAGGTATCTCAACTGATCATAATCAAGGATTATCTTGAAGAGGCAATTAAACATCATCAAAAGATAACTGAAGATCAAAACCAGAGTAAGATGCAACTACTTCAGTCTTTACAGGAGCAGAAGAAGGAAATGAATGAGTTTAGATACCAGCATGAGCAAATGAACACCACACACACCCAGCTCTTTTTAGAGACAGATGAGGAAATTAAGAGTTTGCAAAAAACAATCAAATCAAAATCCAGTTCCATGAAGAAAGACAAGACATTCAAACAGATAACTCTGATATTTTCAAGAAACAAAATTCAGAGCCTTAAAATAGAACACGGAAGTGAAAAGCATGATTTATCTATAAACTAGATGACAAAATGTCCTTAGTTTCTTTATGATCAGTATTCATTTGTCCAGAAAGCTTTAGATAAGCATGTATCTTTAAGTTAAAGATAGATTATGTACATCATCCAACATTTCTTAACTTTCCTTATCGGCAATTCATTTTGTTTTTTAAGTTCTCCAATTTGTTCTTCTTTTGATCAACTGTTCCGTAAGTCTTGATTGCTGAATTCAATGCCAGAATTTGCTTCATCCAAACCTCCTGTGAATGATATCACTTTTCCTTCTGGATTTTCCTTGCCAAAATTAAAACTTAAAGATAAGAATATATCTTTAAGGTTTTCAATAAAAATTTCTCATTTAAAAGTTGTGTCAATTGCTTCCACTCTTCTAAACTAGATGACAAAATATCCGTAGTTTCTTTATGATCAGTATCCATTTGTCCAGAAAGCTTTAGATAAGATCAGTGAAAGGAATAAGAGAGAACTAGAGATTAAACTTCTAAATGAAAAGAATATATCTTCAACTAAACAGATTGATCAGTTGTCCAAAAATGAAGTTGGTAAACTAACTGAGATTATTCAGCAGAAAGATTTGGAGATACAAGCTCTTCATGCTAGAATTTCTTCAGCTTCCTATACTCAAGATGTTATTTATCTTCAACAGCAACTGCAGGCCTATGCTATGGAAAGAGAATAGGTATTAGCTGTTTTGAATGAGAAGACTAGGGAAAATAGCCATCTAAAAACAGAATATCACAAAATGATGGATATAGTTGCTGCCAAAGAAGCAGCTCTCATCAAACTGCAAGATGAAAATAAAAAATTGTCCACTAAATTTGAAAGTAGTGACCAAGATATGTTTAGAGAAACTGCTCAGAATTTATCATGTATCATTTGAGAAAAAGGCATGGAAATAGATACACTAAGTCAGAAATGTCAGACTTTATTGGCAGTTTTACAGACATCCAGCACTGGTAATGAGGCTGGAGGTGTTAATAGTAATCAGTTTGAGGGGCTTCTACAAGAACGTGACAAGTTAAAACAGCAAGTTAAAAAAAAAAAGGAAGAGTGGAAACAGCAAGTGGTGACCACAGTACAAAATATGCAATACAAGTCAGCCCAGTTTCAGGAAGAGCTTCACCAACTTCAGGCACAGGTTTTGGTTGACAGCAATAATAATTCTAAATTACAAATGAACTATACCGGCCCAATTCAAAGTTATGAGCAGAATGAAACCAAATTCAAAAATCTGCGGCAGGAATTCGCACAAGTTTAGCACGGCACTGGGCAGCTTTCCAATACCAAGGATCTTCTTTTAGGAAAACTTGATATTATTTCACCCCAGCTGTCTTCTGTGTCATTGCTTACTCCCCAGTCAGCAGAATCTCTTAGAGCAAGTAAG
Organism: Rhinopithecus bieti; assembly: GCF_001698545.2. Taxonomy (NCBI): domain Eukaryota; kingdom Metazoa; phylum Chordata; class Mammalia; order Primates; family Cercopithecidae; genus Rhinopithecus; species Rhinopithecus bieti. Next base: position 3,274,498 of record NW_016811898.1, read on the forward strand.
TGTGATGTGTTGAGTGAATCTTCTGAATTACTTCAGCAAGAGGTAGAAGAGCAAAGAAAATCACTACAGGAAAAAGATGCAATGATTGGAACTCTCCAGGAAAATAATCACAGATTGTCTGATTCGATTGCTGCCACCTCAGAGCTAGAAAGAAAAGAACACAAACAAACCAATTCAGAAATTAAGCAGCTAAAGGAGAAACAAGATGTTTTGCAAAAGTTGCTTAAAGAAAAAGACCTCAAAGTCAAAAGTGGTCAATTACTTTCTTCCAATGAACATTTCACTAACAAAGTAAATGAAAATGAACTTTAGAGGCAGGCGGTAACAAACCTGAAGGAGAGAATATTAATTCTAGAGATGGACATTGGCAAACTAAAAGGAGGAAATGAAAAAATAGTAGAAACTTCCAAGGGAAAGGAAACAGAATATCAAGCGTTACAAGAGACTAACATGAAGTTTTCTAGATACTGCGAGAAAAAGAGTTTGAGAGCCGTCAATGAAGGAGAAGGCTCTTGCTTTTGAACAGTTACTGAAAGAAAAAGAACAGAGCAGGACTGGGAGCTAAATCAGCTTTTAGATGCAGTTAAATCAGTGCAGGAGAAGACAGTTGTGTTTCAACAAGAGAGACCAAGTCATGTTGGCCCTGAAACAAAAACAAAGGGAAAACGCTGCACTACAGAGAAAGGTTCAACGTTTACATGACCAAGAATTTCAATCAAACCAGGAGCTAGAGACGTGGCATAATCATCTTTTAAAATCAGAAGATTCTTATACCCATGAAGCTTTGGCCACAGAAGATAGGCTAAACTAAGAAAGAAAGTCACAGTATTGGAGGAAAAGCCAGGTTCATCCTCTAATGCAATGGAAAATGCAAGTCATCAAGCCAATGTGCAGGTAGAGTCATTGCAAGAACAATTGAATGTAGTCTCCAAGCAAAGGGATGAAACTGCGCTGCTACTTTCTGCCTCTCAGGAACAAGTAAAGCAGTATGCTCTGTCACTGGCCAACCTGCAGATGGTACTACAGCATTTCCAACAAGAGGAAAAAGCTATGTATTCTGTTGAATTAGGAAAGCAAAAACACCTTATAGCTGAATGGAAGAAAAAGGCAGAAAATCTGGAAGGAAAAGTGATATCACAGGAAGGTTTGGATGAAGCAAATGCTGCACTGAATTCAGCATCAAGACTTAAAGAACAGTCAGATCCAAAAGAAGATCAAATTGAAGGACTTAAAAAACAAAATGAGTTCCGATAAGAAATCCTGGATGATGTACAAAAGAAATTGATGAACTTACCAAACAGCTTAGAAGGAAAAGTGGACAAAGTCCTAATGAGAAACCTCTTCATCAGTCATTTCCACACGCCAAAAAATCAGCGTCATGACATGTTCCAGTTGATGGGAAGCATCCTGGGTGTCAGAAGGGAGGAGATGGAGCAGTTGTTTCATGACGATCGGGGTAGTGTTACCAGGTGGATGACTTGGGTGGCTTGAAGGAGGATCAAAAAGTGTTCCCAACACAACTTTGAGACCAAATCAGCAATCTGTGCTTAATAGTTCTTTTTCAGAACTTTTGTTAAATTTCTAGAAACAGGATCTCATTCATCTGTTCCACCACCAAAGCTTTCTGTTCATGATATGAAACCTCTAGATTCACCAGGAAGGGGAAAACTAGATACAAATGCACCAGAAAGTTTTAAAGATACAGCAGAATCCAGGTCGGGTAGAAGACGAGATGTAAATCCGTTTTTGGCTCCTCACTCAGCAGGTGTACCTCTTACTAACCCAGCTGGACTTGGACCTCGTGGGCCCCAGCATCTTCTTTTGAAACCCATCTCAGATATTTGGCCCACATTCACACCTTTGCCAGTGTTACCTGACAACAACGCTGGAGCTGTGTTGAAAGACCTTGTGAAACAATAGATGATTCTCAAGCCAGAGACAGTCTAGCACTTTAAAGAAACCACGAACACTATCGATATGTACTTCATCACCAAGTGGCCTTTTAGAAAATGTCATGTATTTATTTGTAGTTAATGCTTTCTCTGAATTTAATAAAAATATTCCTAATGCTTTTAGAAATTGCAGGTGTCAAGAGGAAGTGTTTGCTATATCATCTGATTTATTCCTTCTGATTTGACCTAATTTAAGCTAGGAACATTTATCTTTTATCTTAAGTTACAAAAATACAGACAGACAAAAATACTAGTAGCTATATGTTAGCTTTCTATTTCCTTCTGTGATTTCCAAGCCTATTTAAGCTAGAGATTGTGGTTTGTCAAGAGAGTTTTTTTTTTTAAATGAAGAATAAAAAAATACTAGTAGTGGCTTCTCTGCATAGTGTGGAAAGTTGATCTGAAGCGTATAGTGATCATCTTTAGAGGACTTTGTGGTAATAGGCCAACAAGATGGTCCCTGGAAGGTCATTGGTGCCCTGAGATGAAGTATGTATTTGGTCCTGTGCAATGTCATCATGTGTGTAAATTCTTTTGTTGTTGTTGTTTTAAATAGAGATGGCGTCTCACTATGTTGCCAGGCTGGTGTCGAATTACTGGGCTCAAGTGATCCTCCAACCTCAGCCTCCCAAAGTGCTGGGATTACAGGCATGAGTCACCGTGCCCAGCACTGGCTGTAGATTCATGTGACTACCACCAGAGTCAAGATACAGAACACTTCCATCACAAGCATCCCATGTCACCCTCTCATAATCGTAGCCACCTCCCGATCCCTTTCCTGAATCCCTGACAATCACTAACTGTTCTCCATCTCAGTCGTTTTGTTATTTCAAGAATGTTATGGCCGGGCGCGGTGGCTCAAGCCTGTAATCCCAGCACTTTGGGAGGCCGAGACGGGTGGATCACGAGGTCAGGAGATCGAGACCATCCTGGCTAACACGGTGAAACCCCGTCTCTACTAAAAAATACAAAAAACTAGCCGGGCGAGGTGGCGGCCGCCTGTAGTCCCAGCTACTTGGGAGGCTGAGGCAGGAGAATAGCGTAAACCCGGGAGGCAGAGCTTGCAGTGAGCTGAGATCCGGCCACTGCACTCCAGCTTGGGTGATAGAGCGAGACTCCGTCTCAAAAAAAAAGAATGTTATATAAATGAAAATCAAAATCAGTATGTAACCTCTTGAGACTGGCATTTTTTCACTCAGCGTAACTCCCTTGAGATCCATCCAAGTTTTTGGATGTATCACTAGTTTTTTCCTTTTTATTGTTGGGTATATCGTACAGATCTATCACTTAGTTTTAATAGCTACGATATCTATTTAAAGACATCATCTTAAAACATGTTTCTTTACACAAATTCATACAACTTTCTTATAAGTGTTAAACCATACAGCTGCATCTACATAAGTATAATTAGCAATATCACTGAACATGCCACTTCCTGATATATGAGGTATAGCAATCCGAGACCTAACTGTTCTCATCACAGTAGCGACTGAGGGCAGTGAAATTCCTTTGACAGCACTAGTACCCAGATGTCTGAAACTGAAGAGAGTATTTCCTCAATTTTTTATAAACCCATCATAAAAAATCCTAACTTGAAACCTAACTGTATCTGGATGTTCATATTTTTATTAGTTATTGAGGTTGTACATTTTTAAAAAGACATTTCTTGCAAATTTTGTAAATTTCTATATGCCTCTAAAATAGAAACATTTGTGTAACAAAGAAAGGTGAAAATGAGACAAATTCAAATATGTAAATAGGCCTGGCTCAGGCCAGAACTATATTTGGTTGCTTGCAAGTTTTGCTGTGATTAACTGTACTTTCTAATATATTTGAAAGACTAGAACTCTTAATTAGACGTTGATGGGTGAAACTTCTATATCTGAAAAATGAAGTAACTGAGAATGCTGCTTCAGAATGTCTTCTATCTCCTTGGATAACTAATTTATATTGCTATTCTTTAGTATACTTTAAAGGAAGTGGTCATACAAGCTCTATATTAGAACTGTCAAGCTGCCTCCTCTTGTTTTTTTGCCCATTATTATTTCTCTATGAGTTGTTACTCCTTGGTTTTTTGGGTTTTGGTTTTGTTTTGTTTTTTGAGATGGAATTTCCCTCTTGTTGCCCAGGCTCGGGTGCAATGGCATGATCCCAGCTCACTGCAACCTCTGCTTCCCGGGTTCAAGCGGTTCTCCTGCCTCAGCCTCCCAAGTAGCTGGGATTACAGGCGTACACTACCATGACAGGCTAATTTTTGTATTTTTAGTAGAGACAGGGTTTCGCCATGTTGACCAGGCTGGTCTCAAACTCCTGACCTCAAGGAATCCACCTGCCTCAGTCTCCCAAAGTGCTGAGATTACAAGCATGAGCCACTGCGCCCAGCGTACTCCTTGGTTTTCATATGCTCCTAACAGAGATACTTTCACTGACTATTCTACATTATTTGCTGCTTGCCATTGAAGTTTCATTTCAGTGTGGAGCAAATGAAATATTAGCTTCTAACTTAAAAACACACACATACACACAGTCCTTTATTTTAAGAAATAGAATTTGTAAAAGTTTTCTCTTTTAATTTGAAAAGATACGCATGGTATTTAGGTAGCATGTCATCATATTTGGAATGCCTTTTGTGACATTTTTAGTATTTCCTTCTCTGACCAAAACAACATGTCCCCCTCTCATCCCATAGTTTAACATAATTTTAAAAGCTGTTGTGGGTGAATTGCATAGCTAAACATCACAGAGCGTGATATTAAATGGCTGCTATTTAAATAAGTATGTGACCTTGTTCTAAAGCTATACTACCTAATGTTTCCATTGTGTCATTGAAACTATAGCTGACTGGTATGCATACTTAGTGTTCATTGATCTAAACCAGATACAACACATCAATTTTTCTGAAACTTAGTTGTGTCAGAGATGAACCACCTGCTCACAGAACCATCTTAGTAACCAGACAGTGATGAAACATATGATTCTAATGTTGGCAATAGGACATTGCTAACAGTGCATTTAACTGCAACATTTTAACTACAGTAATTTTTCTGTTTATTTCTCTATCCACTCAGAATTTGTGGTTGAATTCCACCTTCCCTGCCATAGTTTTTCACCACATTCCTAATGGTTTTCAACCTCTATACTGTAGTAGAAAATTTATCCAGCCGTTGAATTTAATTTTAGCATAATTCTGGATCAAATTGTTTGAATTTTCATTCCTGTCATTCTTGATTTTTAAAAAATGAAAGGAAGAACAAACAAAATTAAACAAAACCTTAGGAAAAAAGGAAAGGCTTCTTTCCAACGAGCCAACAATTAAAATGTCCCAGTAATTCTCCCAAATAAGCCTTTGTTTCCTTTTACCTCGTTAATGGTTTAATTGAAAAAGGTACAGAAACTCATCAAAAACCTTATCCAATCAATAGATTGGGGGAAAAAAGCTAATGGTCTTCAGGAAACAAGAGTAGAGAAATTATTTAGAAATGCCGTATTATGCGCCATCAAAACTTTAAAAGCACTTTTGGAATCTGATTTTTTAAAGAATTAATGAAGTTTTCCCACAATACAAAGTATTTAAAACATCTTCCACCAACAAAATTTATCTTTAATTTTGTGAATATTGAGTAAGTATAGGTGATATTTATTTTATATATTCTATGGAAAAAATGCTGTTTTAATGCTCTGACATTTGTGATTATTTGCCAGTCTTTATCTTTTAACTTATTAAAAAGTTAAATATTTATTAAGATTTTTCTATGTAAAACTGATAAATTGTTTTTTGATTTTCAGGGAAATATCTAAATGTGGGAAATTTCCAATCCAACCTTAATATTAAGTTGTGTTATGTATAGAGCTAAAGTTAATGCATTTTTTAATTTCTCAGGACCACTCTAAGGTGAAAAAATACTCCAAATAAAGATGATATATGTAAGTTGACAATGTCTTCATTCACAATAAGAAAATTTTTTTAGCAAACAAATAAAAAAAGAATTGTTGACATAGCTGCCTACCACGTGCCAGGAACTGTTCTAAGCACCTTGCACATACTCAGTCATCTGACTCTCCCAGCCACCACTGCTACCACTGCAAAATGAGGGAACGGAGCCTCAGAGAGGTAAAGTAACAGCTCAAACTCATACAGCTGGTGAGTGGCCCAGCCAGCACTCAGTGGCCTGGTTCTAAAGCCTGCACTTAGCTGCTATTCTAGGCGGCATCTGATTTTCCTCTAGAATTTATAGACAGATATACACGATAGAGGTAGATTTAGATAGATAGATAGATAGATAGATAGATAGATAGATAGATAGACAGATAGATAGATAGGGGGGGCTTTTTATTCACTCCTGACTTTTATTTAGTCTTTCCTCTCTTATTTGTGGGGAATACATTCCTGTGGATGGTGCCAAACTCTGTATATGCAGTACTATGTTTTTTCCTGTGTATACACACCTATGATGAAGTTTAACTTATAAATTAGGCCCAGTTAAGAGCTTAACCACGATATCTAAAAATAAAATTGAACAATTATAAAATATACTATAATAAGGGTTATGTGAACGTGGTGTGTGTCTCTCTCCTCTCCCTCAAAATACCTTCTTGTTCTGCACTCACCCTTCTCGTGAAGACATCAGATGATACAGTGCCTACATAAGATGAAGTAAGGTGAATGACACAGGCATCGTGACGTGGCATTAGACTGCTACTGACCTTCTGACCATATGTCAAACATGAATCACTTATTTCTGGAACTGTGGTTGATGTAAGTGAAACCGTGGAAAGCAAACCCACAGATAAAGGGGGCTTTTTGTACCTGTGGAGTAGCACCATAATTGGCCTCTGTCTCCCACTCTTTATTTTTTTTTTATTTTTTTTATTTTTTGAGGTGGAGTCTCGCTCTGTTGCTGGCCTGGAGTGCAGTGGTGCGATCTCAACTTACTGCAACCTCCACCTCCCAGGTTCAAGTGATTCTCCTGCCTCAGCCTCCCGAGCAGCTGGGACTACAGGCACGTGCCACCACGCCTGGCTAATTATTGTATTTTTAGTAGAGACAGGGTTTCACCATGTTGGCCAGGACGGTCTCAATCTCTTAACCTCGTGATCCGCCCGCCTCCACTTCCCAAAGTGCTGGGATTACAGGCGTGAGCCAGCGCACCTGGCCTGTCTCCCACTCCTAATGGGGAAGTAGCGCTCCACCATTGCCTCCTCACCCACTCCTCCAGGGAAAGGAAGACTCTGTTGTCTGCTTATTTATCCCTGTCCCACCAATCCATTCTCTGTTCTTTCTCTGGTCTTGGAAGGCTGACCCCTTGGGGAGTGCATCTCCTGGACTCCCCTCACCTCTGGCTTTCTGTTGGGCACAGTCCATGGGAAGCACCGGCAAAGACCGGAGGGTGAGAAGTGCAGTTTCTGTGTCCTCCTGTGGCCGTGGATCTTACCGTGTAGTCCTTTCCATGGCCACAGCCTCTCCGAATCTCCTTGCATTCCTAGGAGAGGTAAGTCTTCCCGCTGTGGGTAGTCTCAGGGCGTCACGGTTGTTTGCTCCTAAACCCTGCCCAGGCCTTCTCGATGCTCCCTTTTCTTCACTTGGATCTGCCCCACCAGCTCTTCACACTCTCAAGAGGTTGACTTAGAACAGCCTTTAACAGAGAATGGACTGGCGGGGCAGGGATAAATGCACAGACAACAGAGTCTACCTCTCCCTGGAGGAGTGGGTGAGGAGGCAACGGTGGAGCGCTACTCCACCATTAGGATGGGAAGATGGCTATTTTTTGTCAGACCCTATTTTTTCAAAGAAATCCCTTTGTGAGAAGGCAGAGTCAACAGAGGGAGCAAATTTAGAGGTCAGGTAGTGCTCTTCTTTTCCCCTGAAATCACACAAGAATGAGGAGGGCTTTCCCTGACTTTGCAAAGACTCCCTCCCCAAGCCCTCTCGTGGCCATCATAGCCGCGAAGCACCAACTGTGCACTCCGGCCAAGGCCAACTTGAAGCCTTAAGCAAAAACCCTCCAGAGGCCTTCCATGCCCCAGAAATGACCGGAAGGAGACCTGGCCCTCTGCCTGGGCCCCTGTTCCCAGCAGCTCCTGCTCCCAGGTGCGGTGCCCCCCAAAACCCTTACCTCACCTCTGTGAGAGGAGTCAAAGGCAGATGAAATTCCGAGGAGAGCCTGGATTTCCCAGGCTGCCTCGGTGAAGTTAGAAGTCAGGTCAAGACCATCAGGTGAGAAGGGCACATGACCCCTCCTCCGGGCAGGGGCCAGGCCCACAGAGCCATCAGGCTGTCACCAGAGTATGGGTAGAAAAGTTTGTTTTCCACAACCCAAGTCCTCGCTTCTACACCCTCTCCTGTCACCCCAACCCACCACACCCCCAAATGCTTTCTGCTTGATTCTCTCAGGACCTGCTCAGGCACAGCGGATGGAAAAGTGTCAAAAGGGTCGCTGCTCCCAGGGGTATGCACATTCTAAATAGTGGAATCCTACAGAGGCATCCCCAAAGAGGGGTGTTAATGGAGGAATTTCAGGCAGTGGTCAGGGCAGTCCTGGAGGCAGAAATCAGACCCTCATCAACTTTCCGTTGCATTTGAAAGCGGGTGAGCCAGAGTCAGCCAGGTCACTGTGGCTGCTTCTGTGGAGAGTCTCCTCTGACAGGGCCCTGCCACACCAGAGGGAGAACCGGTCGCTGAGATGTGAAATTGGGTCCAGTCCTTCCCCCACTCCCCCGCTCAGCTGAGGCCCTCAGGTAGCTGCGGTAAACAGCCTCTGTGGGTGGGTAAACAGTCCCAGGCCTAGAGGTTATAAGTCCTGTGTTCTGTTCCTAGCTGCCTTCTAATTTTCTACATGCTATTAGGCAGGATACTAAGCTTCTCTGGGCTTTGTGTCATGATTAGCAACATCAAGATTAGTTGGATTAGATGGTTCTAAGGTCCCTATAACTGCAATATGCTATGATCCCCCCCTCCCTCTCCCCCTCCCCC
>NW_016811898.1:3286562-3290151 GCF_001698545.2 Rhinopithecus bieti
CCCCTCCCCCTCCCTCTCCCCACTCCACACCTGCCCAAAACAAAGCATATCTAGACAAGGCAGAGAAAGTGGCTCAGCTCAGTCCAGAGACTTCTGGGAACTGCAGTAAGCCTGCAGCTCACATTTGGTCAACTGTGGCCAGCTGTCTTTGGGACTGAGCGTTTCTCTTCCCGGGTCAACCAAAGGTTGAGGCCTAGATAAAAGGCTTGCCCCATGCTCCGCTAGTTGAGTTGCTCAGGCCACATCCAGGATTAACCAAGGCTTCTCACTGGCTCTCTGGTTTCAAGACAAAACAAACACTTTGAAAGAGGACTGCATTCAGTGGAAAATCCCGCAGTAACAAGGCCCCTGGGAGCGCTCTGGAAGCACCATCTGTCAAGTATTTGTTCGCACAACCTGTGACCAAAACAGCCTTTTAACGTCAATACCAATGATGATAATAGCACCTCATGTATTTAGACAGCTCTCCTGACCCTTCAGAACCCCTCATCTGGGCTCAATTTGGCCTCGTACAGCTTTCTATAGGAGGCAGAGCATAGGACTTTCAAATAACTTAGTCCTATTTTAGGCATGAGGAAATTGAAACCCAGAAAGATAGCAGAGCTAGGAAGAGATACATTCAGAGCTGGAACTAAGTTTCCCAATCAAAATTCACCAAGTTTCTCACACACCAGTGCCTCCCAAATCCCACTCATAGAGGCTGCCCAGCTGGCTGCATCAGGACCATCTGGGTGTGACCATAGAGATTTTGGAGGTCTGGGATAAACTCCCAGACAAGTATTTTTTAGCGACGCACAGACAGATTTGGGGACCGCTGCCCACTATGCTATGTTCACAGAATCTGGGAATCCTGGAAAATCCAGACTAGAAAGACCATCAGAGCTCACTGGGTGCAACCACCTTCTCTGTGTTAATCCCTCCCTGCAGCCTCCAGCAAGTACTTAGGATATAGACTCTGCTGAAACAACAGACTGAAAACACCAACGGTTGATGAAGAAGTGTCTTTTCTTCTCACATCACAGGCTGGGTGTAAACAGTACAGGACTAATATGGCAGCTCCCTGGTATCAGGGACACAGAATTTTTCACCATTCTGGGGTCATTAGGGTGTGTTGCAGTGCAGGCTTCCCAGGAAACAGACTTCAAGATGGAGCGCCACATGGAGGAAGCTGATTGAAGGCGCCTCTCAGGATAAACACCTGTGGGAAGAGGTACAAAGCTGGACTAAGCAGCAGAGGGAGGAGTCGGGCTGTGATGCAGTCACAACCAAGTCCTCAGCCAGGCCCAGGGGAGCCCTGAAGCTGTGGTGGCCTTTCAGAGTTGTCCGAATTGAGACAACGGAGCAGGGTCTTGATACACACAGAGAGAGACTAGTCACTGGATACCGCTGTCCCTGGGAAGGGGTGTGACCTTGGACTGGAAGACTCCCTTCAGCTGAGAGCCATTCTCAGGAGGGCTGACAGCTGAGAGCTGGCAGCTGTGGGAATAAGGCCTTCGGCCCTGAAAGGTCATCGAGGCAGTGCAGCCTCCACCATGAGGTTATTCTGGGTTGTATTTGTGCCTCCCTAAAAATTCATATGTGGAAGTCCTAACCCCCAGTATCTCAAAATGCCACCTTATTTGGAAACAGGGTCGTTGCTGATATAATTAGTTAAGATGAGGTCATACTGGAGTAGATGGGCCCTATCCAATATGACTGGAGTCCTTCTACGAAGGGGCAGTTTGGACTTGGGCTCATACAGAGGGAAGGCGACGTGAAGACACAGGGAGAAGATGGCCATCTACAAGCCAAGGAGAGAAGCCTAAAATGGATCCTTCCCTCTGAACAATCCTGCCAACATCTTGATCTCAGACTTGTGGCCTCCAGAACTGTGAGAGAGTAAATTTCCATTGATTAAGCATGCAGTTTGTGGTGCTTTGTTACAGCAGCCTCAGCAAACTAATACAGAGTGTTGCCATCACCCACGTGATCTACCATGGTTTTCCACCATATGTGCCTTCCAGCCACAGGGAAGAAGAAGGAGGAAAGAGAAAGCAGACAGATCCCCTCTGGCTAAGGGTCTAGAAGTTTCCCACATCACTTCTGTCCATATCACAGTTTGGTCACATGGCCATACTAGCTGCAGGGGAGGTTGGGAAGTGCAGTCTTTATTCTGAACAGCCATGCGCTGTCCATTAGAAATAAGTAAAAACTGGCCGGGTGCAATGGCTCACACCTGTAATCCTAGCACTTTGGGAGGCCGAGATGGGTGGATCACCTGAGGTCAGGAGTTTGAGACCAGCCTGGCCAACATGCTGAAACCTGGTCTCTACTAAAAATACAAAAATTAGCTGGGCGTGGTGGCAGGCACCTGTAATCCCAGCTACTTGGGAAGCTGAGGCAGGAGAATCGCTTGAACCTGGGAGGCAGAGGTTGCAGTGAGCTGAAATCATGCCATTGTACTCCAGCCTGGGTGACAAGAGTGAAATTCCATCTAAAAAAGAAAAGAAAAGAAAAGAAAAGAAAAAGAAAAGGAAGGAAGGAAGGAAGGAAGGAAGGAAGGAAGGAAGGAAGGAAGGAAAGAAGGAAGGGAGAGGAAGGACTTATTACTAAAGAAGAGGCTCATGAATAAAATTAAATAAATCCCTCCAAAGAGCTGAAGTCAGATCAGAGGGCAGACATAAAAATAAACACTTTTCTTAGACTACTTTGCCAGGAAGTCTTCAAGAAAGGAAAGCATACAGGAACGTGGGAGCACAGAAGAAATTCAGCCTTACTCTGACTGAGAGCTGGGTGGGCTTCCTGGAGGAGGTGACCCAGGAGCTACTCCCAGAGATAAAGAGGACATTCCCAAAGAGCAGCCAGAAAGGGAGGGAATTGTAGGAGAGAAAAAAGCATGTTCAGTGTGCAGTATACAAGGATCTGTATGTCCATGATCTCATTTCATCCTCACATCTACCCTGCAAAGCACCCATTACTATCTCTATATCACACAGGAGAAATCTGAGAGATTTAATTGGGAGGTTAACTTTGACAAGTTCCTGGTCTTTATGTCTGCCCCCTGATCTCTGTTGCCCAGGCTGGAGTGCAATGGCACGATCTCAGCTCACTGTAGCCTCTGCGTCCTAGGTTCAAGCGATTCCCCCGCCTCAGCCTCCCAAGTAGCTGGGATTCCAGGCATCCACCACCACGCCCAGCTAATTTTTGTATTTTAGTAGAGACGGGTTTTACCATGTTGGCCAGGCTGGTCTTGAACTCCTGACCTCAAGTGATCTGCCCGCCTCGGCCTCCCAAAGTGCTGGGATTACAGGCTTGAGCCACCACTCCTGGCCGCAAAGGCTCTATTTCTAACCCAGATGTAAATGGGCCTCCCCAACCCCTGAGATCTATAGAGGATTGTCTTAAGTAGACACAAATCCAGCCATACGATGCTAATCCTGTTCAAAAAGTGTGCACCTTCCAAGAGACCCATTCATTCATGGTTTCCTATCTGCCTTGGGGGCCAGCCTGGACAACACAGTGAGATGTTCAGGACCACCCTGGACAACATAGTGAGACCCCATCTCTACGGAGAGGGGAGGGGAGGAGAGAGGAGAGAGAAGAGGGGAGG
>NW_016811898.1:3291740-3317302 GCF_001698545.2 Rhinopithecus bieti
TTTGAGACAAAGTCTTACTCTGTTGCCCAGGCTGGAGTGCAGTGGCTTGATCTTGGCTCACTGCAAGCTCTGCCTCCCAGGTTCACACCATTCTCCTGCCTCAGCCTCCCGAGTAGCTGGGACTACAGGCTCCCACCACCACGCCCCGGCTAATTTTTGTATTTTAGTAGAGACGGGGTTTCACCGTGTTAGCCAGGATGGTCTCGATCTCCTGACCTCGTGATCCGCCTGCCTCGGCCTCCCAAAGTGCTGGGATTACAGGCATGAGCCACCGCGCCCGGCCTCCAGTTCTTTACTCTTGCCTCTTGGAGCAAGCTGACAGGTAAGAGCTGAAGTGGCCATTGTATGTCCTGTGTCCACAGAAGTGGGTGAAGACTGCAGGAAGAGAGAAAGATGAAAACAGGCAGAATGAGGAGCAGAGACAAGAGGCCACAGGGTCTAGGGGAGAAGTGTGAAAGGAGGAAAGAGAGAGAGAGAGCATGCACATGCACCCTTAGTTTTCATAAGCCACCCCAGGATCCTCCCATTGAGCCCCGCTTTCTGCTAAGTCTGATCTAAGACGTCCGTTCTTTTGGATCTCTCCTAGGCTCACAGATTCTTCTCGTATCCCGCCTGATGCAAGCATCCTAGTTGCTCCTTCCACAGATGCAGGAATGAGGCTCAGAGTAATTAAGTGTCTGATTAAGGGCACACCGTTGGCCAGCATCAGAGTCAGGATTGAAAGCCTAATCAGCTTCCCTATGGAATGGACACAGATCTGGGAGTCAGAAGACTTGTTGGAGGAGCAGTTTTGCCACTCACCAGCCAGGTGCCCTAATCCAGTCCCTCAATCACAGAGCACTCTGCTTGCCTGTTCTGTACAACAGAGATTAGTGTCCCCTCTTCCATCTCACAGGGTTATTGGATGAAATACTCCATGTAAATGAGCTGTTTAAATTGCAAAACACTATAAATACTAGCCATTATTATGAGTTCACACAGCTTTGTATATCTTTGCCCATTTTACGAGACTTTTTTTTGTTTGTTTTTTTCTGAGATGGAGTCTCGCTCTGTTGCCCAGGTTGGAGTGCAGTGACACAATCTCAGCTCACTGCAACCTCCACCTCCTGGGTTCAAACGATTCTCCTGCCTCTGCCTCCCACAAGTAGCTGGGATTACAGGTGTGCACCACCACACCCAGCTAATTTTTTATATTTAGTAGAGGTGGGGTTTCACCATGTTGGTCAGGCTGGTTTTGAACTCCTGACCTCAGGTGATCCACCCTCCTCAGCCTCCCAAAGTGCTGGGATTACAGGCATGAGCCACCGCACCCAGCCACTTATGAGATTTTAAAGTTGAAAATCCCGTAGATAGGAACCATATCTATTTGAATGCCCCAAAAGCACCTGGAAGTCAGCTATTCCTTGAAAAATGTTAAATAACTCCAAGTTATTTAAAAAAAAAAAAAAAGCACATTTACTTTTCTAAAGCAGAGGACACAGATTTCAAACAGAGAATAAATATGTTGAGAAATTAATCATTTTCTTAACTCACGTTCCCTATTATTCTTTGGAAAACTTGGATGGCATTTGGGGTGATTCACGAGGAAGAATAATTAATGCGTCTTGTGTAATTTCTTCAAGTAGCTATTAAAAACACAACGGAATAACATGTGTTTTTCCATTCTCTGAAAAGCAAGAAATACAGAGCTGTTTTTACTCCAACTTTTCCAAAACAAATCACCTTTTGTGATGAAAAACATTGCCCTAAGGAGAGAAATATTCAGGAAAATTATGAGTGAGCGAAAGAAAACAGAGCACCAAATAGAAGTCCTATTTAATGAGAACAAGAACCACGACCAGCAATCCTAAGTCACTTCCAGCCTGTGTCACTCAGCTGTCTCTCCTCTCATGAGCACTGGAGCCTGACAGACCTCAGTTCAAATCCAGCCATGCTTGATATTGGCTGAATAACTGCAGATGTCACTTCGCCTAAGCCTCAGTTTCCTCATCTGTAAAATGGGAGTGAAATGCCTTCCTCGTGGGCTTCCAGAAAGATTAGATGAGATTGTGTACTTAAAGGGGCCTGTGATATTATAAACTTTAGTTTGTCATTTCTTTGGTTGTACTCAACATGGGTAATCCCAATTAACATGTAACACTACCCGGCAAGGAACACTCTCTTGCTAGCGATGCCTGTTAGAAAATTCTAGTCCCTAAGACTGAGATTTTAGGCCCCCTCATTCTGGCATCTAACAGGACAGGAATTTGGTTTAGAAAAGTAAAATCATTTTGTTTTCTCACTTTATCTATTGTTTGAAATGATATTGTCAAGTGTAAAAGAGGGGAAGGAAACCCACATAGTATATGCATGTCACAGGTGCATGTGGCGTTTGTAAGGTGGGTAAGGTAGAGAGAGGAAGGAGATAGGCAGGAGTGGACTGAGAAAGACAGGAAAAGAGGACTTTAACTTTATCTTCAAATTTTAAATTTCATGGGTATAAAATATTTGAAGCAAATAAGATAAAATGTTAACAGCAATTCAAGGCAGTGAGTATGTAGCTGTTTGGTTTGATATTCTCTGTACCTTTCTGCATTTTTCAATATCAAAATCATTTCCAACTAAACAAATTATTAATGATCATAACAGTAATGTATTTTTTCATGGAAAGAACTTCATCAATATCCTGACCACCCTAAGAATTGGTGTAACTTATATCCTGTTTCTTTTTGTTGTCTTTAAACACGGGTAAAGTCCCTTTACAGAGTATAATGTATAATCCATTTCTATTTAGGAATATGCCAGGGTGGCCGGGTACAGTGGCTCACACCTGTGATCCCAACCCATTGGGAGGCCAAGGCAGGTGGATCTCTTGAGGCCAGGAGTTTGAGACCAGCCTGGGCAATTATGACAAAACCTCATCTCTACAAAAAAACACAATAATTAGCCAGGCATGGTGATACGTGCTGTCGTCCTCCCTGTTCAGGAGGCTGAGGTGGGAGGATTGCTTGAGCCCTGGAGGTTGAGGCTGCAGTGAGACGTGATTGCTCCTCTGCACTCCAGCCTGGGTGACAAAGCAAGACCCCATCTCAAAAAAAAAAAAAAAAAAGCAGTATGTAAGGATGGCAGAGAAGCTGCCCTGGGGAGGAGACAGAAATGAGATCACTCACATACAAGCAGTTTGACACCTTCAGCCTCAAGTCTAGTCAGCTTCAGGGATTGTTGTTATTGTTTTGACCAGCTTGGTTTTTAAGTTTGCAAGCTCCCCATCATAACATAATATCTTCCTGCTTTGGCTCTTTGGTTAGCTCTTCATCGGTCATAGATGATTGATCCATTCTACACATGTGTATTGGAAACCTCTACTTTCCAGGCCCTGTGCTAGGCCCAAGGACACTGAATGAGTCAGGCCAGGAGGCTGCCCTCACATAACTAATGGACAAACCTGAGAGATGGCCAGGTAAGCAGCCTACGAGAGGTCCTACAAGGTGATGAGGTACAACGACAGAGCAAAGCAGAGGGTGCGTGGGCACAGGGGTGGCTGGGGGATAAGGGAAGACTCCCCAGAAGAGGGGATAACTAGAAAGAATCTGGAAGGAAAGGGAAGAATTTGTTAACATCTAAAACTTAGGAGTTTATGTTTTTTAAATCCAGATGTTTGTGCTTATCTTTAAAAAATCCAAAGATCTGGCAGTACTTGGGAAGAGTCCTATAGGGCAGAAATTGGCCATACCTGAGTGGAAGACTGTGTTCCTGAGTGAGGTACAGTGATCCTGCAGCCAAGCCCAGTCACACTCAACTGACACCATATGGGCCAGGGGCCTTCCCACGCCTCTGTGATTTCTCTCAGCTTTGGGGAAAGAGCACATTGGCTCCTCCAGGCAAAGGAGAGGATTTGGGAGGTTCTGTCCAAGGCTCTTCCAGAGCCAAGATTGATTTCAGACTTTACCCTTTGGGAATAAATCCAGAGCTCTTGCCTCTAGGCCATGCCCACTGCCTCAAGCCAGAGAAGTCTACCTAATGGTGATACTGGGCACCATGGGAAGCCAGTAGGGGAGATGGTTTAGGGTGAGCAGTTAATTTGGTTCTTTTTAGATGATACCTTAGAGCATACTTCCTTCCCTATGGCCCCACAGAGAGTTGTTCCTGGGTAAATGAGAGGAAAGAGGATAGTTAACTTCTCACACCCATGTGAGCTGAAGGGAGATGATATTCAAGGAGGGTGGCCAAGAGATGCCTTGATCCCTTATTGATAGAAAGCCTACAGAGTAAAATTGTCATACCCTTAAACCTAATAAGATGTTTTGTCGCTGTGTGTGCTGTTCAATGGTAAGTACCTACCAGGCATTATTCCAGCGTGGACCATCTGATCCTTACGAGAACCCTGGGAGGGAGGTTTCTAACCAGTATTTTAGAGATGAACAACTGAAGCTGGGAGAGTACATGTGGCTTGTCCATGGTCAGGACCTGGTTGTCTAACTTAGAGACCTAAGATCTTCCTACTAATAACCACAGTCAACTGCCACCAACTCCTGGGAACCTCGAGATACCAGCCTAGGAAGATAGCTCAAACTTGGAAAAAGCTTTATTATGTACAAAATTCACCCCAGGACTGTGTATACTATTAGAGAAGTTTTATGCCATATTTTCCTATTTTATGTAATCTAATACTGCCTGGCCCAAGGTGGGCCCTTCAACAACACCTCTCAGATGAAGAGAAAGGAAATAGTTAAAGAAATGATGGGCTTTAACTGTTGAAGGAGGTGAAGTACATCTCCGGTTACTTGGAGTATTTGATGCCCTTTACCAAGTGCACTAAAGAAGAGTTTGTGGTCGTATCTTAAGGGCTTGTTATAATATTATAGGAAAAAGCAAGGTACATGATTTATGTATTATATGATCCCAATTATGTTCAAAAAACACATTTCATGTGGGCAAAACAAATGGAAGAAAATGTGACATAAGAGTCTACAGTCACTGTATTTGGCTGTTAGTTTTAGACTAATGAAGATTTAATTTTTTCTTCTTTCCTATTTTCCATATATTCAATTGTAAGTGTGGATCATTTTTATAATAAAGAGGAAACAATTTATTTAAAAGAAAACCTGACTTTTCAGAATTCCAGTCTCAGACAATGAAGACATGGAACTGGAGTATGCTGAGAAAAGTGGCCCGGACAAACAGCCCATCCAGGAAGCAGGTGCCAGCGAAGGCGCAGCTGCTCTGGGTCAAGGGCTCACAGGAGACAGCAGAGTGGACAAGAGGGACATCTGCAAGGGAGAAGAATGTTTTTATCAGGGTATGGTGCAGAAAGTGGGTGGGTGGAGTGGGTGCTAGGCAGGAGTAGGTGGCCACAGTAACACACATGGAGTAAACAGACAGGCATTTATTGAGCACCTACCTCGTGCTACTGTTAGCGAAATAGGAACCTAGGAGAGCCAGAGTGAGATCGTTTTAAAAATCAACTCCATCTTAAAACTAGCAGGCACATTCCATGCCAGTCATACGGTCGTAAGATAGTTACAGTTGAAGAAACAGCTTAAAGATGCCTGCAAGGACACACTCCTACAATTACGGAAAGTCCAGATGTCCCAAACCCATAACAAGTCGTGCTTTTAGGATGATTACAGTTTCGCTTTGATCTACGTGCACACCAACATGTCAGGAATAGTTTTCTTTAAATCAATAGAACAATCAATTTTGTCTTGCTGTCTGCTTACCACACATAGACAGAGCTTAGTTTAGTCTTTACATAGACAAGAACCCTATATGAGAAAAATTTAAAGACATTGCATTCCTCCACTTGCTTTCTGAGGATGCCCTACTCTGTAACGGAATAGCTTTCCATGAACTGCCTCGTCTCACTGCACTCTGCAACTCACCTTGAATTCCTTCCTGTGCGAGATCCAAGAACCCTCTCTTGGATCAAGACTCCTTTTCCAGTAACACGATTATGTTCTCACTGGGCATTTATGATGTATGGGACACTGTGCCCATATTATCTCATTTAATCCACACTACAATACTATAAGTTTTATTGTTTCAGTTTGACAGAGTACAAAATAACTGCTTTGGAGTCGTTTTAGAGGGGGAAAAAGAAAACCACCTGAGAATTGATTGGCAGTGGGAATTCCCAGACCTAATTGTCTGTCAGAACCCTGGGATACTTTTTTAAAGCATAGAGACATCACACAGCTAGCAAAAGTAATATTGTCATGAAAACAGCCCTGTGTAAAATGTAAAATGAACAAAAAAAGCCACTTCTCAGAAACTGACTTCAAAGTTATTTTTCAGAAATTAGAAAAAATAAAATAGAAATAAGGCAGGAAAATCACAATTAATCCAAAGTGAAGACATGGAAGGTCCAGGACTCAGCCTAAGGAGGTAGAAATGGTCAATTTATTGCAATTATGCCCATTTTCCATCCCTTAATCTAGATGCAGGCTGTCATTTTATTGGCTTGTCAACCTTTAGACAACGTGACCCTGTTCTTCATTTATTCAGTCATCTCTCCAGCCCCAGCACTCTAGCCAGAGGAAAGCATACGGCCCCACTAACTCATCTTTTTTCCTGGGGCTACTCCATCTGCATTTCATTGCCCAAGGAGCTCTTCATTTCCCTACATGGTAACTTTTCATTTTCTAGCATCCCTCAATTCCATGTTCTGCCCACCACCCCAGGAGCACACACTTTGGAATCAGCCTGAGGTTTGGTTTTAAGCCCCATACACTTCCGTAGTTGCCTTGGATATTTGAGCTCTTAGAGCCTTGGTCTCCCAGTCTATAAAATGAGAAGATGGGAATAACAAAATTACTATATTTTGCATTAAGTAAATAAGATTATGTATGTTAAGTAACCAGCATATAGTAAGCACTCAATAAATACTGGCTTTGTCCCCCCGACACTATGTGTGACACACATATCATTGCTGCAGCTTGGGATACTTTACTAGTTATCACTCAAAGTGCCCCAAAAGGTTACAAGTACTTTAAGACTTACAGAAAACAAAGGGGAAATAGTTCTCAAAAAATAAATAGAAAAGTAACGTTTTCTCTTTTAAAATATCAGAATTGGGAATCGTAAGAAACATAACTGAAAATGGAGTTGGATATGAATCCAGAACCTCAAGGCACTGAGTTCTCCAAAAAGAAATCTGTGTCCCTTTGCTTAACTAAGTTTTTTCTAAGCTTATTTGACCACAGAAACTTTTGTCAAGTAGTACCCATTAATTTCCAAGGATTTCGCATGACCTGAAAACACTTTTGGAACTGTTGCTAATTATTTTAAGAATATTTGTAGCTATCACTGGTCAAGACAACCCCGTGCTTTAGGTATTTCAACAACCTCATCTCTGCTCACACATACACTACAGCCATTGTTGTCCACATGAGGAAACAGCCTCTAAGGAGTAGCTCAACCTCACACAGGCAGGACAGCAGCAGGTCTATAGCCAAGTTTACCAGTTCTGAAGTCTGCAGCATTTCCCCCATACCATCTCCCTCTCAATTTTGTCTAATTTGCACCTCCTTCTTCTGAAGCTAAGCTGTAGCTACTCTGTCTTTAAGTTCTATTGAATCAAGCACTTTTACCAAAATGTTGTGATTACACTGATGTAGAGAGTGTGCCTTGGTCAGCAAATAAGCACCATGAATCTCTCAAAATCGTCCAGACTTCCTCTCCCTCCGGACCTTTCTTTCCCAGACCATCTCATAGACATGCTTCCGGAAACACTTAATTGGAGTCTCTAGGAGCAATCACAGTGGAGGTGGAATTCTTGTTGTCTTAATGTAATCAAGTCCTGATTTTTTTCTTCAGTGTGTGACCAGAGTAGGAGTCACAAACTGGGTTGTTACCCAGCTCCATCTCAGTCACAGGTATGTCCTTGAGCAAATCCTCAAAACTCCTGCTCCCTAGAATTCTGATGTACCAGCTAGAAAAGGGTAGACCAGATAGCTAACTTTTGGGCTTCCCAGCAGGCACATAAGTGATTACATAATCTGGATTTACAATTTCATAGGGACTTAGGTTCTGAAGTCTAACTGCTTGGGTTGAAATTCTGGCTCTACCACTCACTGTGTGACCCTGGGCAAGTTACTTAACCTCTCTGTTCTTTAGTTCACTTATCTGTCAAATGGGGTTAAATCACATAATTTAATTTGAAGAGTAAAGTGATTAAAACAATGGCTGACACATTCCAAGTACTTGATAAATGTTATTATTATTAACCTTAGCTTGTAGCTCAGTGCTAAGAGGTTAGAAATCCCCAAATGCCCTGGTTCCTGAGCAGAGATGACCCCTCACCCACAGAACTAACTCTCTCTCCACTTTTCTTCCCCCTCGTCCTCCACACGCCTCTCCCCTCCCCACACCCATCCTTCTCAACCTCCCAGTCCCTCAAAGAAGAGTCCCCAAGGAGTGTAAATGGAAGCCACCCTGCCTGAGGGGAGAGAGGCCGACCTCACACAGCTGGACCAGGCTCACAGTCACCGACTGAGCCATGCAAGGCCAGGCCAGCAGTGGGGTCACCCGAGAAATCGGCTGGGTCACCAGCCCATTCATGGCCACCTGGCGTCCTGCCCATCCCTTACCCTTAGGGCCTCCGAGGCTATTGTGAGGGCGAAGTCCTCCTGCTCTGCTGGGCGTAGCCCTTTGGACCCCACAGAGGCCCTGGCTGCCCACAGCTGCCCCTAGAAAGGGCTCACACCCATCGGAGGGGGGCCTTATTCCTGCATCTGGACTCAGAGAAGAGCCAGAGGTGGGAGGGGAAAGGGAGGGGGGTGGGCAAGCGCTAGGATTTCTGCCACCAGCTGGACTCTTTACGATGAAGGGCAAGCACTGAGGAGAGAAACTGCCCAGCTCAAACACAGCTCCCTCACAGTGCCACCCTGCCTGGGCCCCGGCCACCAAGCCCCTCCACACCTCAGCTTGCTGACAGAATGGGATGAAACAATGTGTGGAAAACTTAGAAAACAGGAGAAACTCACAATAAATCTCAGCTATTATTATGAAAAAAAAAATCCACTTATTCCTCACAACAATGCTCTGAGGTAGAAAATGTTCTATTTTCTTGCTGAGGAAACTGAGGCTCACAGCACTCCTACATTTGGGGGTCTGGGTTCAAATGCAGCTCTGACCCCCATGTCTGTGCTGTCACCATAGCACCCTCTGCCCTGGGGTTCCAGGCGGCCACACTCCAGCACATTCTCCTCTGGTAGAGACAAAAGCTATAGGGTTTGTCCATTCAGCCAGTATCCGGGCTGTGCCAGGCACTGTCTCAGGGGTCCAGGGTGCAGTGCGGGGGGCAACAGATGCCGTGTCTACACTGAGAAGCTTACAGGAGTAAGCGTCATTCCCACATCAAGGGAATGCTCTAAAGTGCCATCCAGTACGGAAGCCACTTGCCACAGGGGGCTTATGAACTGACTTTGAATTAATTGCAATTAAACAAATGAACAATCCAAGTCTTCCATCAACCAGCCAAGTGCCCAGCAACCCATGTGACTGGTAGCTGCACACTGGACAACACCAACAGAGAGCATTTCCATCATGGCTGACGCTTCCACCAGAGGGTGTTGCTCAAAAGGAAAGGCATCAAAACTATGAGCGCTGGGGACTCAGACGCTGAGAGGCTCCCCTGACGAAGTGGCATTGGAGCCAGAACTGAGAAGGATGGGGAAATCAAGTGGAGGAAGGTTGGGGAAGGACAGGAAAGCCCTGTAGACAAGAGAAACAGTGCCCGTAAAGGCCAGCGGTAGGAGGGCCCCCTGCAACTGGAAAGGAGAGACAGAGAGTGGAGTGCTTCAGCGCCCAGGCTCCCCAGGGCTGGCTGCCTGGGTTTGAATCCCACCCCTGGCTCTTCCAAGCTGAGTGCCCTTGGATAAGTTACATGACTTCTCTGTATCTCACTGTCTCCCCCTGTCAAATGAGGATAGTGATAGTACCTCCCTCCCAGGTTTGCTCTGATGACTGAAAGAGCCCAGCGCATGTTTAGCATTGGATGTTTGTTTGTTGTTACGATTGCTGGTCCAAGATGAGGTCGAAGAGGTAGGCAGAAGTCAGACTGTGCAGGCTTTGTGGGCCGTGGAAATAATCCGGTCTTTATCCTAAAAGCAAAAAGAAGCCTGAAAAGTTTTTAAGCATAGAGGCCAGAGGGTGGCCGGTGGAGAACCACAGCCCACCTGAAGGCTGCAGTGGCCTCCAGGCAACACGAGCCAGGTGCTGGGGTGTACAATAGTGGACTCAGCATCACCAGACCTTCCAAGGGGCTGGAAATTCATATTTTTTTTAACATAAAAATCTCCTAACATTTTAAAGTAGGCCTCTTATTCCCAAATTTTTAAGTACCTTGAGGAACAAACCAGGCATCTGCTAGGACATCTGGTCTCCCCCACAATCTGCAGCTCCTCAAACCTCAATAAACTGAAGTCCATAATTCAAGTCATATTGCCAGATGAGCCAGGTGGCTCCGAAAAGAAACCAATAGACCGCCTGGAACAAAAATGGCATGTCAAAAAAGCTGCCAAATTAAATCTGAACCAAACTGCTACATAATTGGGCTGGAGGATCCCAGTGCCTGAGTAAAAGTGCCCATGGATAAAAGCATAAACAAGCTGCACAGCCTTTTTGTTTTTTAAGTTTGTGGTGGTAAAAAGAAAATATATGAAAACCCGTATTCTCTTCACTCTGAGGTTGTGAAATGAATTTTTTCTCCATCCCTTCACAGAGTCTGGGTCAATCCTTTCACCTAAAAATATATATATATATATGCAGCAGGTGTTCATTTGGGGGTCTATGGTCCGTGTCATTTCCTGGTTCCAGATTATAAAACAAAACCACTTTATTAGGACATAGTATTGAGTGAAAGAGCAGGAGAGGGCATAAGAGGAAAGACTGATTCTATGAAATGAAATGCTTGAATGAGAAAGCCTTATGCCTGAGCAAGAATCAAGTATTTCAGGTTTTCATTCTTCAGATCTTCACTTTCATTAACCATTGCTTTTTCATAGAGGGTTTTCTTCCCAAAATATTGAGTATCTAACATGGGCCCTAGGACTTGGAGCTCTAGGAGAACTGGTAGTATTTATTAGTTCTCCTCCGGTTGATGGAATATGCATCCTTTCACCTAAAAAATATAGGCAGCAGGTGTTCATTTGGGGGTCTATGGTCCATGCCACATGCATCCAGTCAGAGGAGAAATAGTGAATACATCAGTGATGGCTGTTACACCAGATTAAGGGAGAGAGCCTACTAAGCAATTGTTCTAGGTGATAAAACATTTGTAACGAAGACAATGAAGAAAAATCATGACAGGTTTTTGTATGTTATTCTCCCTCCCCAGTCCAGTCATCTAATCAGGAAGGAAAAGTGGGCACTGGGTTTCTAAGGGAAGATTTTTTGAATACTGAGAGAGTGCTTTAGAAGAAAGAAGCTTCTAACACCTTCTCTAATACTGGACCTCCAAGGATTAAGCTTAGGAAAGTGCCATTTAGAAAGACTGGATTGCATCTCAGGAGGGTGGGGTATTTTATTGGGTGAAGTATGTCTGTTTGGGCTAGCACTGAACTGAGCTGAGAGTAGATCTGAGGCTCAGGGTTGCCAGGAGATTTAAACTCCTTTCCATTCTCCTCCATCACCCCAACACTTCCTGCAGGTGGATGATGGACAGGTAGGTTATCCACTGGCTTAGGGTGCCTGTTTGCCTCAGTCCAGCTTTGAGAGAATAGAATGTATGAGTCACCATACAGAGACATACACAGAATGCTCCCAGATCCTAGATCAAAGACGTCTATCTGAGTCATACTAGAGCAGAGTTACTAACCTACAGAGTGTAGATAGAATTTAGGGGCTCCTTGAACATGGAAAAGAAAAAGATTGTCTTAATGTTTGCTAACCTCTAAGTGAAACGAAACACACTCTTCTATTATGAATATAGGCAACAAACCTCTGTGGTATTAATAGTACCTGTGACTTTGCGCCAAACTGTAATCACAGCTATTGTCATATCGTATTTCATTGGTGGCAGAAACCTTGAAATAGCATTGAAGTGCATTATTACATGAAAACCATGGCAGTTATTAGACCTGCTGCTGGGTATTGTTATATAATGCATTAATAATGAAGCACATGTATTACTATACCACTAATTCAATTTTGTTACAATGTAGTTCAAGGCACAAAAAGATTAAAGGCCCATGAACGAGGGGATCCAAGCACAGTCTTTTGAATGACTGTTTGCTTGAAATTAAAGGGCATGAAATAAACCAGGCAAAGGAAAGGGACAAGAGGATGGCATTTCAGGTGAGGGAATAGCATTTGTAAAAGCACATGCTTTGCAGACACTGTAATCGTTGTGGCTGCAGAGGGCCTCTTAAGCTGAAGGGAGTTGAGGGGCTTGGGAGTGTGGCTGGAAACCCATTCAGCACGGGCCTCGCCATCACAGAGGGCCCCAGGTTCAGACCGGACCCTAATCATCAAATGAGATGATATAAACACTGAACTTTTAATGTGCGTGCTAAAAAGTGTTAGTTAACCAAAACACTTATGCCACAATTTTCCTAACCCTATGTTGGCATGCCCTCATTGTTCCTCAGGGAACCACTAGCCCAGGCATCTTTTGACTTCTGAGGGAGTAAAGTTGGCCAAGAGGGAAGGATTTACTGGAGGTGGGGAAAGACTTGAGTCAGCAAAGTAAACAAGAGTTGGGATTCGATCTTGAAAATTGTGTGTGTGTGTGTTGTGTTTAAGTTTGTATGCAAGTGACATAATCAGTGTAGGGCTCATTTGCTGATTTCCCTAGCCAAACTGCTCATTTCCACTCCCTTTCTTCTGGCAATAATAGTGCAGATTTCTTTTAGAGAACTACCTCTCTACAACAATTAGAGGTAGGAAGGAGGGACATGTGACCCAGACCCGACCAATCAGAGCACAAAATTCCTGAAGCCACAGTGATTGGCTTAGAAGTAAATCCATCAGAATAATTCTATCCTCTGACTATAGGGAGTGTTTCCAGGATGGATATTCACTCAAGCTGGTTCAACCAGAGTAAATCTTGGGATTTGTATGGGCACTATTGATGAAAAGATGTTTTTTTTTTCTTTTAGGCTGGATTCTACCTAGAAGGGCTTAAGCCTAGAGAAAGTAGCTATCTTGCTACCATATAAAGGCTGAGAATGAAATCAAACATAGCAGAGTCAAGAGATGAAGAAAGATGAGGCCCTGATGCTACTGCACCTCTGGATACAGCTAGGCCAGATCACTGCTGGACTGGGCCCAATCACATCTGGTTTTAGAAAGAGCATGCCCTCTGCTGGGAGAGGAATGATCAGGGAAATCCTGCAGTAGAAGCAGGAAGACCCAGAACTTCAAATTTGGAGAAGTACAAGTCCATTTTCCTTAGGTAACGCTGCAGTAACAAACAGTCCCAAGCTTCCAATGGCTTACAACAAAGGCTTATTTTTCGCTCACATTGCATGTTGGCTGCAGGTTGGGTCTGGCTCTGTGACTCCACTCCAGATGTCTACTACATTCCAAGATCCAGGCTGGGGAGCAGCTCCTATCTTAGTCTCATGGCAGAAAACAACGGAACAGTATCTGAACCACACAATGGCTCTTAAAGCTTCTGCTGAATGGTGGCTCTGTCACATCTGCCCACAGTCCACTGACCAAAGCAAGTCCGTGGCCAAACCCAACATCAGTGTGAAGCACTGAAAGTTATATGGCCATGGGCAGTAATGTACAATCCTCTTACAAGAAGGGTAGTGGCTAACTGAAAACAATAATATGATCCACTGCCAAGGCTTTAGAAGTAATTTGGTTCAAGCATCTCATTTGACAGATGGGAAAACCGAGGCCAGGATGAGTTAAGTAAATCACTCACAATCACACGGGGTTGCCAGTGGCAGAGCAAAGGCAAGGACCTAGGTCTCCTGCCTCGCAGTCCAGGGTTCTTCCCTGCACCCCAGGCTGCTCCCCTACAGTTTCACTTTGGCAAGTAAGGAAAGATTGTTCATGGTTGTCCTCTGTTTGTCCTCTTCAATTCACTCGAGCAACATGTTTCCTAGCACAGAGAGCTGGCTGATGGTCAGGGCAAAAGCAAAAGTTCTCCGGAATCATTATTCGAGCTTGTTTCTCTTAAGGCACCAGTAAGAAGAGAAATTTGGTTCCGGGTGATTGAACAGAGCCTTGGAAGCAAGCACAAGAAATTACAGTACTGCAATGTTTTTAGACTTATTGATTTGGATTTGGAATTGGGAATTTGGGACTCTTTCCTTTCATTCTGATTTGTCTTGTTATGTTTTTACCAGCTTTTAATCCCACAGAGAAGAAAAAGTAATGGCTATTGAATATCTAGAAGGAATGAGACGCTGAGAGTTTTGATACATATGTCATCTTTATTATACACATTTTCCTGTGTAAGTAGACATTTTTAAAAAATATTTCTCAAGTTACATGTTTCTCTCCATGCTCTATCCCTTTTGATCATTCAAATGTTTTATATAACATATTTCAAACGCTAAGTGTGTAAACTGATTATAGATGCTAAGAATTTTGGAGCGGTCACTGTCTAAACAACCCATTTACCTTGGTGCAAGAAGAACTGATGGGGGCAGGGCATCTGGATCTGTGCTCAGCTTCTCAACATTCTGGGATTCCACTGGACTCAGTGACCTGTATCCCATCCCAGAACCACTTTTAGCAAAAGCTCCCTTAATAGAGTTAAGGGGACCCTATGTGCCCCATGCTGAATGTTGGAACCAGGTAGGAACCTTCTCCAGTCTTCCCAGCTGGACTGATGTATCTCTGATCCAGAAGAGAGGATGCGCGAGGCTACCAGCTACTAGTTGAGGGAAGTGGATAAATTATATTCTCTTCACTGGCCTTCATTATATCTTTGCCTCTGTTCCTATGTCTCTGTTTTCCTTTCTCCCCAGTCACCACTGATTCTCTTAAAAGTCTCTCTTTACCTAATTGCTTCATTACCTAGCACATTAGCTCCTCCAATGCTAAAGATAGCACTACATGATAGATACTATTATCTCCATTACGCAGATGATGAAAGTGAGGCTCAGATCAATTTGGGGCATACAATTGTTGAGCTAGCATTTCAAACCACATCTGCCACACCACATCCAAAGCCACAGATGCTGAAATTCATTCATTCACAAATATTACAGAGCACCTACCATCACTAAGTCTCATGTGAAACTGGAAATAAATGGTAAACAAGACCCAGCCCTCATGCAGCTTATTCAAAATTCACTCAATAAATATTGTCTGAGTTCCCACCATGTGCCTGGGCCATAGTCATTTATAATCTGCTAGGAAATGCAAACAAAATTCACATGCAACTAACAGTTCAATCTGCTAAGTACTAAGTAAAGGGGCAGGTGAGAACAGAGGAAGTGAGTTAGAGACACATTTTCCACAACTTGCCTTGTGCTGAGTTTGACAAACTTGCAGTAAGCCACCTGACCTCACTCTCCTATTCTAATTTTCCCCTTGCTTAGCAGCTCATCAAAAGCAGGGACCTGCAGGGATTTCAGATATACTGGTCTTTGGCATATTCTTCACATTACAGAGAAATGTACTGGAGCTGTGCCTTAGGCCAGAATCAATTTCCTCTCCCCTCCAAGAAGCCAGGCAATGTACTTGCTGCTCCTTAACGGGAGGGTGTGAGGAGAAAGTCTGAGATGGTTCTAGAGAAGTCCAGAGATGGCTTTGCAGTCAATTACTGATGGTGAGTGAAAAATGAGGTCAGCTCCCTGACAGCAATGCCTGAGAGAGGCAGCGAAATACCACAGAACCCCCATTCTCTGTGGGCCCAAGGACACACAGCTAAAAATAGACATACAATATCACTTGGATCTGCCGAGGATTTCACAACTGCTGGCCCAGCACAAAATGTGTGGCTTTGGCCAAGTCAAGATGCAATGCAAACCAGCCGAGAAGCAGAGCATGACCAAGATCAACATTTGCCAGGACAGCAGCCACCCCTCTGTCCAGAGGGCCTTGACCACAGAAGCACAGTTACCCACTGACCCAAGTCCTTGTTTGACTTGCTGTGCAACTTACAGAAAGTTTGTCTTGCATGCCAGGGACTTTCTAAGGCACTTCATTTCAGGGACACTGGGGCACGGGTACTTGTGGAAGTTTGCCTCGAGAACTAGAAAACTGGTAAGAAATGTTCATGATTTTAATATAAGGGGAAACACAACTGCAAGCGTGGGATGGGGGTGGAATGGGACAAGAAAACATTTGAAAGAAAATAATTACAAACACATGAGAAGGAAAAAGAACATGGCCCAGACTAGAAATGTGTAAGAAAATACAACAAAAATAAGAAAAGATTTGACATTCTATTTGTGGGTTTAAAACCAATTTTAAAGTTGACAGTTCTACTCTATTGGCAAACATTTATTTCTATAATTTATGGGATACTATTTCCTGAATGGGCAGCAGGTGCCAGAAGCTGCCCTCAACCCTTCACAAGCATCTCCCAACCTAATCCTGACACTAACCCTGTGGGGCAGATACTAACATTATTTTCATTTTCAGACAAGGAAAGCAATTTGGACCCTTCAAAGTTTGAGCAGCCCTTAGAAAGCATCTTAACCAGTGGTTCCTCACCTGACTTGTGCATCAGATTTATCTAGGAAACCCTAAATACTACAGATTTTGGGACCTACTCTAGACACTGAATCAGATGGATGGGAGTAGGCCCAGGAATTGGTGTTTACAGAGTTTCCCGTCTGATTCTCATATACAGCTCTGTTTGGAATCCACTTACCAATCCAACCGACCTCTTCAATTTTCCAGACCAAAACACTGAAGCACAGGCAATTCTATTAACGTGCCCAAGGTAACCAGCCTATTGGCAGCAGAGACTGGACTGGAGCCTGGGGCTTGCTGTGTGGTGCTCTTGCCATCAGATCATGCATCTTCCACTGGAATCCTAAATGGGGTAAAGGTGTGGTTTCTCTCTCACTCACTAAATTGCTAGACATGGCATCACATTCACCCAATTCTTGCCCTTCAACTCAACTCAGTGCAATTAAACAAATATCTATTGAGCAGCTACTACGAGCTGCACATGGTGCTTGGTGCTGAGAATCATGGCTTCTTACCCTCATAGAGCTTAAAGTCCAGCAGAAAAGAAGAACATTTTTAAAGATTGTAAACAGCTTACTGAATGAACTGAGATCAGCAAAAGCAATTGTATTTTCTCATCACTGTTCCTTCAAACCTTCTCTCTCTTTCTATTCTCCACATATCTTACATATCTTAGATGGATCCTATAGCCATTGTGGTCACTCAGGCATTAAAGGATGCCTCAGTTCTGGATAATGTATAAAGTTTCATTCATTCTAATGGTAAGGTTGCAATCTCAACCAATTAAAACATCTTCCCCACTTTTTAGCTTAGGACTGGCTCTTGCTCAGAAGCTGCAGGGGAGAAAGAGATTGCGTGGGTTTCTTTACCGGTTTTTGCCCTCCTCCCTCATTCACTGTGTTTCTTTAGGCTCCTCTGGGGCCAGGGCAAGAGGCCCAAGGAGCAGGAAGGAGTGATGGGAGAGGTAAGAAAGGTGAGAAGGTCGTACAGAGCCAGGGCCATCTGTACTCATTGAATGTCCCCAGTCATGGAAGTTGTCCAAGTGCTGGTTCTCTGTCCCATGAAGGCTTCCTCTCCACTCTCTTCTGCCATTGATGAAATTGGCCACCTGGAATTCCCTGACATAGGCCATGCCTCCTCCAGCTGACCTAGCCCCTCCCTTCCAGCATTCTATACTACACTTGATCTCAGCCAGAAGGCCAGGAAGAGAACCAGCAGTCTATCCTAGACACTGTTGGGGTCACTTTGCCCCTCAACGAAGTTTCCTTCCTTGGCCAAACTTTAACCAAGCTCCTCTGAATCCTCTCTTCAATTAGACCTCAGCCTTGGCCCATAGAACTACAGATTCTCAGCACAAATGATTTTGGACACCCTCCTTTCCGCCTACCCACATTAAAAGGCTTAAACACCAACATAGTTTCTAACAGCTCAAGGCTGAGTCCCTAGGATGACCTTAGCCCCCCATAAAGTGCCTGCCTGAGAAAGCTCAAGGCTGCCAGGAGAATTTTCAGTCTCTCTCCTTCAGATCCTTCAGGCATGAGTCGTGCACCAGTCACCAAGCACTTTCATGCCAGGGATTTTCCCAAATGATTCTCAGAAGCCTTCCTCATCTGGAAAAGAAAAGGCTGTCCTTCCCCCGTTCCTCCTACCCACCCCCCACCGCCAGCCCTGAAAATCCCTTTTCTGTGAAGCCTTTTCTTTTCTTTTCTTTTTTTTTTTTTTTTTTGAGATGGAGTCTTGCTCTGTCACCCAGGCTGGAGTTCAATGGCACAATCTCAGCTCACTGCAGCCTCAGCCTCCTGGGCTCAAGCGATTCTCCTGCCTCAGCCTCCCTAGCAGCTCAGACTACAAAGACCCGCCACCACACCTAGCTAATTTTTGTATTTTCAGTAGAGATAGGGTTTCACCATGTTGGTCAGGCTGGTCTCCTAGCCTCAAGTAATCCACCCGCCTCAGCCTCCCAAAGTGCTCAGCTTACAGGCATGAGTCGCCGCACCCAGTCACCTTTCCTTGTTCCATCAAAAGAATGTATTGTTCTCTATGTTTCCATGATGGTTCGTGCATTATAGATTTTATCACATTGTGAAATTTGGCCTATTTGTCTATCTGACTGTTATTCATAGTATTATTAATAATAATAACTAGCTATCATTTACTGAACATTTACTAAACACCATTCCAAAGTCAATAGCCCCATAAGATAGGTACTACTATTATCTCTGTTTTACAGACGTGGAAACGAAAACTCCAGGAGTTGGATTAACTTGCTCAAGGTCACCCAGCTACTAGTGGGTAGATCTGGGATTTGAACCCACATCTGACTCTCGGGCTCATGTTCTTAACCACTAGATTATAAGGCAGAGATTATACCATATCATTCTCTGCTTTCTCTGCACGCAGCACAGGATCTAGCCTTCAGTATGTGCTCAGTAAATAATTGCTGGATGAATGATGGAATAAAGGCATCATCTTTATGTTTGCTGCTGCATCCCTAGCTCCAGATCCAGTGCCTGCTACAGGGAGAGATGTTCAATAATAATTTGTCAATTGACTGACTGAATTAAATAATCAATTTATTTTCAGCTCTAACACCCTGCAAAGATGGGGCAAGAATATGAAAATGAAATCATGCTCCCCAAGTAAGAGTTGTTACAACTTCCTGATTCTGAAGACTCTATTCTTTTCTGGGGCCATCACCACCAAGAACCATTTTTTTTAAAGGATAATGGAACCCAAGTCCCACAGAGTTCTTGGACTAACTCCTGAAGTTTCACGGGGAGTCCAGTGAGTGAATTAAAAAGGGACTGAGTGGGTAGTGTGTGAAGTTCACTCTCAAGTTATTTTCCAAGCCAGACCCAGAGGCCTGGTCTTGAAGCAAGCCAAAATCCATAAAAAGCAGAGTTAGCATTCTCGAGCCACTACTTCAATAAAACAATAATAATGAGTTGAAAGAATAACTGCTTCTAGGCCATTATTTATGAACCCCTGCGCCAACCAGGCAGCTTCAGTGTAAAGCCTTCTAGGTGTCACATGTGATAGGAAAAGATGAGGTGTGGAAACAGATAGAAAAGAGGTCTTTTGGCTCTCTTGGTGTGACCTTTCATGGTTTTGCCGGAGGTCTGGTCCCAGTCAGAAGCACATGGAAGCCACTTTTCCTAACCCGGTTTTAATCAACCACTGAGGTCTCAGGAGTGCCTTTTTACCTGCCAGGTGCATGGCTAAAGTGGGCAAATAGAGAGGGAAGGAGAGGCCCAGAGGAAAAAGAATGCTAGTGTATGCAATTTGAGTTTATTTTGAAATAAAACAACATCAGCCATGAAGTTAAATTAAATAATAGTCATAAAAGGGCCAGCCCAAGACTTGGCACAAGATTAAATGCTCAGGAGGTATGAGTTCCCCTTCCTTCTGCAAATTATAGCTACAGTAACAGAGACCTTCACTTTGGCAATGCCTGTTCCCCGAACATGCTTAATACACTGTTAAAGGGAGAGTATAAGATTTCCGCCGGGCGCGGTGGCTCAAGCCTGTAATCCCAGCACTTTGGGAGGCCGAGACGGGCGGATGGATCACGAACGGTCAGGCGAGATGGACGCATCCTGGCTATAGGAGTAGGTTCTACAAAAAACACTACACACAACCAACAAACTAGCAGGCGAGGCGGCGGGCGCCTGTAGTCCCAGTGACTCGGGGAGGCTGAGGCAGGAGAATGGCGTAACCCGGGAGAACGGAGCCTTGCAGTGAGCTGAAGATCTGGCCACTGCAACTCCCGCAGCCTGGGCGACAGAGTGAGACCCTCCGTCTCAGAAAAAAGAAAAAAAAAAAAGATTTCCAACTGGCAGCATTTAGTGTTTCCAGCCAGGGGCCTAATATTGCAACCAGTTTGCCACAAGGCTGTAGCAAATTGTTACAATGAGCATCCATCCCGCCAACTGGATCATGTCTTCTACCCTTCTAGTTATGAAAAATACTTTGAATATTCAGCATCTGGTTCCCAAGTATTACATTTATTATATATATAGATATATATATAGTATAGAGAGAGAGAGAGAGAGAGAGAGAGAAGAGGAGAGAGAGAGAGAGAGAGAGCCTCCCTCCTATGTAGATGCTGGTCAAACAGGCAGGGAATGGCCTGGATGGAAAAAAAAAAAAACCTTGAAAATGTGCTTCTCCTTCATGAGATTCCACTGGAAAATACAAGCAGAATGGAGTACAATATGTGGTAGGTTCAACGGTGATAAGTGCTATGGAGAAAAATAAGGTAAGAAAAGGCATAGCAAGTGCAGAAGTGCACTTTTTAAACTTTTCATTGAAGTATCATACATGTAAGGAAAGTGATCAAACCGTAAGTGTAACAGATTTTCTCAAAGTGAACATACCTGATATAGTTTGGCTCTGTGTCCCCACCCAAATCTCATCTAGAACTGTAATCCCTTCATGTCAAGGGAGGGACTTAGTGGGAGATGATTGGATCCTGGGGGCCATTTCCCCCATGGTGCTCTCATGATAATGAGTGAGTTCTCATGAAATCTGATGCTTTTAAAAAGTTCGGCAGTTCCCCCCTTGCTCGCTCTCTCTCTCTTGCCTGCTGCCATGCTGCTTCCCCTTTGCCTTCTGCCATGATGGTAAGTTTCCTGAGGCCTCCCCGGCCATGTAGAACTGTGAGTCAATTAAACCTCTTTTCTGTATAAATTACCTAGTCTTGGGTAGTTCTTTATAGCAGTGTGAAAATGGACTAATACCCATGTAACCAGCATCCAGTTCAAGGCACTGAGCACAACCAGCACCTGTAAGGTTCCATTTTTCAACAGAGTATCAGAACCAACTCTCCTGTGATGTGGGAATTGTCACTGGGGTTGTTGTCCAAATATTTCCAGCTCACTGCCTCCTGTTCTTAAGGTAGGATTGCACTTCTCTGCTGCCTACCAGGTGCAGCCACTGACTTGCTCCAGCCTATATAAGCAAAAGTGATGAGTATCACTTCTCCATGGTCCCTATTATGCTGTGGTGATTGTGGAATCTGTGATGCAATGGAGTTTCCATCAGCCTCAGTCCCGAGTGACTCTGTGGAGCAGAGCAGCCCTGCATACCACAAAGGGCATGCAGCATGAAGACAAATACATCTTTTGCAGTTAAGCCAATGAAATTAAGGGCTTATTTGTTACTTCAGCATAATGCAACCCAACCTGACTGATAATCAAGGTGATAGCTCAGTGAAGATCTGAAGAGATAAAAGAGTGAATCTTCTGGAAACCTAGGGGAAGAACGACCCAGAGACAGCAAATGCAAAAGTCCTAAAACAGGAATGTGTATGGTGTATTTGAGAAGCAGCATCTGCTGTGGTCTGAATGTTTGTGTCCCTCCCAAAATTCACATGTTGAAATCCTAACCACCAAAACGTGATGGTATTAGGAGGCAGGGCCTCTGGCAGGTGATTAAGTCATGAGGTCAGAGCCTTCATGAATGGGATCCGTGTCTTATAAAATAGGCCCAAGGGAATGTTTTGGCCCCTTCTACCAGGTGAAGACATAGAGAGAAGATGTCATCTGTGAACAGGAATGTGGGCAATCATCAGACACTGGATCAGCCAGCACCTTGATCATGGACTTCCCAGCCTCTAGAACTGTGAGAAATGAATTTCTGTTGTTTATCAGCTTCCCAGTCTATGGTATTCTGTTATAGCAGCCTGAATGGATTCAGACAATGTCTTAAGCTAGAATCCTCCAGAAGTAGATCCCGAGACAAGAATATGAATATAAGTGGCTTATTTTGGTAGGTGATCCCAGACACACTAAGAAGAGAGTAAGAAAGTGAGAATGGAAGGGGAGGAAGCTGCTATAGGAAGGGTTCTGCAATGACCAGGTTACTACTATGGGCAACTGAGGCTCAGTGCCCTGAGGACATCAGAGAGATGGCACAGAATATGCTTCAGAGTTGTGCCCTGGGGTCTGAGGAGGCTGAGGCTTTATCCTTCAGCATTGGCTGTTGGCTAAGGATGCTCCCAAGTGTTAATGCCCAGGCACTTCAGACCTGCCCTTGGGCAACCAAGAACAGGCCAGCAGGCAGCGCTCCAGGTGCCTGTCCCTGCCCCAGGGTGCCTCAGGCATGAAGGAGGAAGGGCAGGGCACTGACAGTATCTGCTGCCATCTTCAGGCTAAACAAATGATCCAAGTTCTTACCCGTTATCTGGGCTATGTAACACCCTCCTACCTATTACCCCTGCCTCCAACCTTCCCCTATCTAATCCACTCCTCATACTCAACCAAAATGATCCATAAATCATATGAATCTGACAATGACACACCCCCACTCAAAATCCTTTGGCAGCTTTCAATCTGTCAGGATAAACTCCAAGCTCTTTGGGTTGGCCCTCAAGACCCTGTGGGACCTGGCCCTGCCCATCTCTACAGCTCAGCTCCACTCTGCATGTGGACACTGATCCTGCGACAACACCAGATGTCCGACCACCCTTGCTGCCCATTGTTCTCTCAAAACTCCATGCCTTTGTGAAGGTAATTTCCTCCACCAAGAGTCCTAGAATATCGTCCCTCCATTTTTGTTTACCTAGTCAACTCATTCATTCAACAAATATGTGTTCAAGGCATACCATGCACCAGGCTCTGGGAGATACAGCTGTAAATAATCAGACCAGGCCCTCCCGCATTCAATGAGGCTTATAGGGGGTGCAGGGCAGAGACCAATAATAAAAAAAAGTAAATGAATAAGAAAATCAAATAGTAAATTCAGGGAAACAAAAAATAACAGTGTTATGTGGCAGAGAGTGGAAAGCAATTGGGTATTTAGGGAGGGCCTCCTGAGGTAGGGGGACTGGCCTGAATGACAAGAGGTTATCAGCCATGCAGGACAGAGGAGGTAAGAAATGTAAAGGCCCTAAGCAAGGAAGGAATTTGGAGGGTTGGCATAACAGGAAGACCACTGTGGCAGGGGCATAGCAAGTTGAAGGAGAGAGGCAGGAGATGTGCTTACAAGGCAGGATCAGGGAATCATGGAGGGCTTTGCTGGCCACAGAGTGCTGGACTTTGTCCTACCATCTTCAGTTTGCATGATAGCTCTATGTGTGTCCTTCTCTATCCTCCAGAGGGTGTTGAGGAATGGAGGGACCACTTCTCCTAGCATCCTTTATATGCACCATCTTTATGGTTGAGACCGTTAACACAAAGGTCCCAACAATTGATTTGCTTCAGGCATCTATTCTCGGCCTTGCTTCTGCCTGGCTGTGTGACATTGGATAAATTATTCAACCTCTCTGTGACTAGAAATTCTCCATACATTTCTGTTCCACCCTGTGAATGTTATTTTTTTCTTTTTTTATTATACTTTTGAGTTCTGGGTTACATGTGCAGAACGTGCAGTTTTGTTACATAGGTATACACGTGCCATGGTGGTTTGCTGCACCCATCAACCCATCACCTACATTACGTATTTCTCTTAATGTTATCCTTCCCCTAACCCCCACCCCCGGACAGGCCCCAGTGTGTGATGTTCCCCTCCCTGTGTCTATGTGTTCTCATTGTTCAGCTCCCATTATGAGTGAGAACATGTGGTGTTTGGTTTTCTGATCGTTTGCTGAGAATGATGATTTCCAGCTTCATCCATGTCCCTGTAAAGGACATGAACTCATCCTTTTTTGTGGCTGCATAGTATTCCATGGTGTATATGTGCCACATTTTCTTAATCCAGTCTATCATTGATGGACATTTGGGTTGGTTCCCAGTCTTTGCTATTGTGAATAGTGCCACAATAAACATATGTGTGCATGTGTCTTTATCGTAGAATGACTTAGAATCCTTTGAGTATATGCCCAGTAATGGGATTGCTGGGTCAAATGATATTTCTAGTTCTAGATCCTTAAGGAATTGCCACACTGTCTTCTGCAATGGTTGAACTAATTTACACTCCCACCAACAATGTAAAAGTATTCCTATTTTTCCACAACCTCTCCAGCATCTGTTGTTTCCTGACTTTTTAATCATCGCCATTCCAATTAGTGTGAAATGGTACCTCATTGTGGTTTTGATTTGCATTTCTCTAACGACCAGTGATGATGAGCATTTTTTCATGTGTCTGTTGGCTGCATAAATGTCTTATTTGGAGAAGTGTCTGTTCTATCCTTTGCCCATTTTTTGGTGGGATTGTTTGTTTTTTTCTTGTAAATTTATTTAACTTCTTTGTAGATTCTGCATATTAGCCCTTTGTCAGATGGATAGATTGCAAAAATTTTCTCCCATTCTGTAGGCTGCCTGTTCACTCTGATGATAATTTCTTTTGCTGTGCAGAAGCTCTTTGGTTTAATTAGATCTCATTTGTCAGTTTTGGCTTTTGTTGCAATTGCTTTTGGTGTTTTAGACATGAAGTCTTTGCCCATGCCTATGTCCTGAATGGTATTGCCCAGGTTTTCTTCTGAGATTTTTACGGTCCTAGGTCTCACGTTTAAGTCTTTGATCCATCTTGAGTTGATTTTTGTATAAGGTGTAAGGAAGAGGTCCAGTTTCAGTTTTCTGCATATGGCTAGCCAGTTTTCCCAACACCATTTATTAAATAGGGAATCTTTTCCCCATTGCTTGTGTGTGTCAGGTTTGTCAAAGACCAGGTGGTGGTAGATGTGTGGTATTATTTCTGAGGCCTGTTTATCTGTTTTAGTACCAGTACCATGCTGTTTTGGTTACTGTAGCCTTGTAGTATAGTTTGAAGTCAGGTAGTGTGATGCCTCCAGCTTTGTTCTTCTTGCCCAGGGTTGTCTTGGCTATGCAGGCTCTTTTTTGGTTCCATATGAACTTTAAAGTTGTTTTTTCCAGTTCTGTGAAGAAAGTCAGTAGTAGCTTGATGGGGGTAGTATTGAATCTATAAATTACTTTGGGCAGTAAGACCATTTTCATGATATTGATTCTTCCTGTCCATGAGCATGGAATGTTCTTCGATTTGTTTGTGTCCTCTCTTATTTCCTTGAGTGGTGGTTT